>NC_056738.1:134075063-134365063 GCF_019279795.1 Protopterus annectens
CACAGTATGCACCCTGAAGTGCCTTGGATGTTTGTGGCTCTTCAAAACCTTGCTCATGCAGCAGCCTTCTTTGTTAGTGTGTGGAAGCATGCATATGCATAGGGTGGTAGCAAAACAGGCCCTTTATGGATGCACAGCTCAGCTGTCAAGAAAGTATGTGCAAAGAAAATTTCTCCTTCATGAGAATGACAGCTACCAAAACTTAACTGACACCCCCTCCACCATAAACCTTAAGGTGAGATGTCATTAGACAGATCTTGTCTGTAAGGAGTAGAACCCCCATCATGGTGATGCGAGTGCTCAGGAGAATGGGAGGAAGGAATGAACAGGGAAGGGAAGTTAAAAGTGAAAACAAAAACAGCATAGAATGGTTCATCAAGCTGACATGGCTGCAAAATAATTCTTTAATGGGGGGTGGTGGAAAGATTACTCACCATGTAGGTGTCTACATAGCTTGGTAAAACATTGAGTAGTCAAACAAATGAACTACAGAACAAAGTGCCAGCTAAACACAGATTAAATAAAAATAAAACTAACAGTGTAGTACAACCAAAGTGGTATAAACTGTTTAATGGAAACACGTAGCAGACAAGCTAACATGTTTTCACTTCGAGCTTATTCAGGCATTTTCATGGATTATAAGAATCAGGAAGTTCCTTACTCAATTTATTTTGCCAATTCTGAAGCTGGGGACTTGGAAGCATATTCATTCTGTTATAAACACAGATAATTTATTGGCTGTACAAATATTCAGTTACACAAAACAATGTCCTAAACTTCATAACATTATACTTTATAGATCTAAGAAAATAATAAATGCTGAAGTGAATGAGACAGCTTGTCCTGCTTAAATATTATATGTATAACATGGGATTGGCACCATTCAGAAAAAGGGAGTTTCCCCTAGCATTTAGAAAAGCTTACTGTGCTGTACTGTGGAAACCTGTAATTGGTGGGTTTCCACAGTGTGGTAAGTCAAGTGGGTCAGAGACCACTTGTCCACTACAGTAGTACATAGATGCTGACCATAGCAAAAACAGTGGTCTTACTGGCAAAGCCACATGCAAATGTAGCAGTCCAGGGTCATTGCCATGCTAAGGTTAATTAGCTATGTGTTCCCCTTTGAAATGGTGCAAACACCAAAATAGCATGGCACAGTGATTCTCTGAATTGCTTTATCATATTATTTGGTTGCAAGGTGGAAACAGTTTACTCTGGCTTTTGATGATGTATCCCTATTCAATCCTTTGGATGGATTGGGGTTCATAGTATGACTGTAGGTAGCTACCCCAAAGGATTGTCAGCATAAGGACTTCATATTGCATAATCTTTAGATTTTGATATGTTATTTGGTTTTGAAAGTTTTCTGGTTAAATGATAATATGATACACTGAAACATTTGAAAGCAGTTCACTGTTTAGAAAAACAAACCTGTTGCTGAGATTAATCTTACCAATATCTCAACATTTTTTCTTTGATTTGTTCTGAATACATGGTAACTGTATATTTAATAATCTTAAGTGCATCTGTAAGAAAAAGAAGTAAGGGGGATGATCAGAAAGAACCTTAAGTTTAAGCTCAACCTTATCTAAAAAGGATAAGAAACATAGTAGAAATAAAGAAAATGTATTCTAGAAAACCTTTATTTTTCAAATCATGTGCAATACCCATTCTCAGGGGTATATTTATATGTCCATGCATATCTTAAATTTAAAACCACTGAATATTTTAAAGTAATTTGTATACCTTCTTGGAGAGAATCATATAAAGGAATAAGATTCAAATTTGATGTAAAATCATCAGCCGATATGACAAGTTGATAATTATAGTTTGTACTTGTCCTGTAAAAAGAAATAATAGTCCAAAAAAGGAGCATAAATAGAGGCTATCAAAATGCATATTGCAAAAATAAATTTTCAGAATAAGAATTCTACCAGACTGATCCCGAAAAACATCTACCAGTTTTGGTTGCCTACCATGCAACAACATTGCCACATTAGCAGCTTTGTCATTTGAATTAATAAATGTTTCATAATAATTCCTAAAAGAAGAGGGAATAACATGAATATCTGACTACAAATAAATCTGTTGCAGATATACATTAGTGCAGGAATATACTTGTACAGAAATTTCATTTCACATTGTGGTTTAAAATGCTTATGTTAATGGACAGAATCCTCTTATCTTATAAAAATAATATACAAAAAATAATTGACACAATAATAAAGTGGCAAGCTTAACAAAATGAATACCCAAACACTAATATCCTAATCTATTTTTGCTTAATCTACAGATGTAGTCCAATCAAGATTCAGGTTTGTATACTTTTCACATCATCTTTCTTTTCCCTCATCTCTCACTCCAGCTGCTAATGCTTCTCTCATCTTTAATCCTATCCGCACCTCGCTCCCATTTCCATGTTTCTACTACTTACCACAACTTTTGCTACTCTCTTAACTCAATATACTATCATGCCTAATTCTCCACTCTTCCAAACATCTCTCGCTCTCACTTCTTTTTGCAGCTCCTATAGAAATAATGATTTGTCATCTAGTTTTATTTACTTCTATTAGTGCTGTTGTAATCTCTGGATTTATGTTTTTAAACTGTTCAGTCTATTGTAGCTTAATTTAATGTTTATTATAATGATATACTATATCATTCAAATTGTAACTGCAATGACTATTTTCTGGTGCTTTTCTCTCCCTCTGGGCCACCACTGAAAAGGGGTCATGTCTGCTCAGCCAGACTATCAGGGCCAACAAATGGAAATCAGTGAGTCAGCAATTATTTGTGTTGATGTGTCCCACCTACTTACTGTCTAGTAAAACATCTCATGCAATATAATATTAAAGATCACCCTCTTGAAATAAGATACATGTACCCCATTTCTCATTTTATTGCTTTTAATTTACAATGGAGGTTAGTTCTATCAGTGCAGTCCTTTCTTATATCTCCTCAAGCTTGCCATTCTTAGCTTACAGACAATTACTGTCCAATATCTGAAGATTATGCAATACTGAGGTCATTCAGTATTCTCTTAACCACCCCATTCATCTTACTTTTCACTTTTACACATCCTTTCACACATCCTTAACCATCATGCCCCAACCAGACTAGTTAGAACTAAATCCAAACACGCTCCTTGGCTTACTAAGGAAACCAAACATAGAATCAATGTAAGAAACAAACATTGGGCAAAATGGAGAAAAACAAAAAACCCTATAGACCAACAAACATTTAGACAACTAAGAAATGAAACTAAGAAAGCTATAATAACTGACAAAAAAAAACTACTACCTCCAATCCCAACAAGCCCATACAAATAAACCACAGAAATTTTGGCCTAGTATTAACCAACTACTCCACCCAGGACAATCCATTACTCCAAATCCTCTAAATTCAGAACACAAAACACCAATAATCATAGCCAATGACTTTAACAACTTTTTTACAGATGCTATACAAACATTAGCCAGTCAACTATCTCCTAACAACTTCACTCTACCTTCCAAACAACCAACCTTACCCCCTACTTTTCATTTACAACCTGTCCCAACATCATATATTCTAACCCTTCTACAGAAACTAAAACAATGCTACCCCTCAGCAGACCAACTACCTGCTGAATTCTTACAACAATCAGCCAAAGCTATTGCCTATCCAATTTCTGTCCTAATCAATAGGACTATTACTGAAAGTTTTATTCCCAGTTTATGGAAAATATCCCATATAATCCCTCTCCACAAAGGAGGACAATCCACAGACCTCTCCAACTACTGCCCCATTTCCCTTCTCTCACCTCTGGCAAAGATCATGGAAAAATGCATCCACAAACAATTACTTGATCATCTAATGCATAATAACCTACTAGCCAATTGTCAACATGGTTTTAGACCCTCACATAGCACTACAACTGCCCTTCTTTCCTTCACAGACTGTATTAACAATAACCACAACCTTAACAAACTCTCTTCTGCCCTTTTCATTGACCAGTCTAAAGCATTTGACATGATAAATCACCAAATTCTCATCACAATACTAAAATCCCTGTCACTAGATACATCCTCTATTAAGTGGTTCCAGTCTTACCTGGATAAAAGACAACAGGCCGTACTATGGCACAAGTCTCTGTCTATTCATCTCCCTGTCAACCTCGGAGTCCCCCAGGGTTCCATCCTTGGACCTCTACTTTTTTCCATATTCATCAACGATCTTCACCTTGCCATCCCCCAAGCTACATGCATACAATATGCAGATGACTATACACTGATTTGCTCAGTCCCCTCCTCTTCTGAACTACTCTATCTGACCCAACAAGTATTCAATACAGTTGAGCAATGGTTCACACATAGATGCCTTCTCCTAAACCCCAAAAAGACTAAACTCCTCCTCTTCTCTCCTACCAAGAAATCCCCTCCACTGGATTTCTCAATAAACTCTATCAATAATACCATTATATCTCCAGACCCATCCACAAAACTATTAGGAGTCACCATTGACAATAATCTGAACTTTGACATCCATATTAACAATACTATAAAAAGCTAGGCTCTCTCTATAGGATAAAATCCTTTCTCCTACCTTCAGCTTGAACCACAATAGCACACACTCATCTAATCTCTTCTCTACTCTATGCATCGCCCATTTTTACCAACCTTTCAAAAAATAATCTCAACAAATTGGAAATGTCCTACAATAATATAGCTAGATTTGCAACTGGTAATCCTTTTAGAACCCATCACTGCCTTAATTTAAAACAGCTAGGTTGGCTTGAACTTCAAAATCTAATTACATTCCATCAGCTAACTATAGCCCATAACACTCTTTACAAACCTTCAAAAACACCTATTCTCTCGACAGTAATCACCCTCTATAAAAACCTAGAATCCTTAAGGTCTTCTCAGAAACTTCTAGTACATACCACTAAAACATACAACAAAGCTGGCGACTCCCTTTTCTGTAATATAGTTGGGAAAGCCTGGAACCTCCTTCCAAACGAACTCTCCATACTTTTCTCATTATCTTCTTTCAAAAACAAATTGAAAGTATTCCTGAAAACACACTGGTTATGTCAATGCACTAAACCTGACTAGTCAAAGTGTCTCTATATACTCTACTCTGTCTAACCCATCTACTCATTAATCAACTCTATTTTCCTTTTTAAACTATGTTGCATATTTCTCCTGACTACTCTGATTGTATTTACATCCCTTTATTTATTCTTGTATCATGCATTGTACATTTTACTGTGGTAACCTGTTTATGCATACTGTTAATACTTTAATATTTGCTCATGTATCCTTATACGTTATTGTATTAATTTTATTGTCCTAACTTAGAGCTTAACTCCTCGGGCCTCTACTGAAAATGGACATGTATCCAGTTAGACTAGCCCGGTTAACAAATGTAAAATAAAAAATAAAAATTTTAAAACATCTGTATATTGTTGCTTCTTCAATAGTTAAACTGCAACAATCATAAATAATCAATTTTATCAAAAATACAATTTGTCCATCTTCAGGCAACTAATAATAGATTAATTTACCTGAATGTAGATCCCCTGATATTTTGCTTTTCAGATAAGAAAATAATATATTATAGAGTAACACAAAATAAGACACTGTCAGGGAACAGAGCCCGACCACCGTCCTCTATTGGCCAGCCAGCCTTTCAATAATGTATTCTTAATCTTAATTTTATAATCAAGCATACTGTTCCCTAGGATGTATCACCATCTGTTATCCAGCAAGTCAAATAACAAGTCTTCATTACAAACATAAGTTCAAAGCAGGGACAGCATTTTACATAGTTTGGTAGTAAGGGTAAAGACTAACAAATGGTACTTCAGCCATATTAAAAATAAAGGCAAACAATTAAAAGGAAAACACACTCATGTGGTTCTTGTCCAGATAATTGTAGACTATATGTAATGATGCGTGCTTTTACCCCATAAGTGAGTTCATTCAGGTCTAAGTTTAGCCAAAGAGTTTCACTGTATTTATGCATTCTTACAGATCATGAAAAGAAACTCATACAAAAGGAAACTGCACATCAAGGGGAGAGTATCTGGTTAACGACAGTTGAATTGGTCAGGAGATGCTTAGATATTTAGCAAAAAAATAATAGATTGGCTGAAGAACAACAAAATCCGATATGGAGAACAGGGTAATGAGTTGGCCAGTAATGTTGTGAAGGAGTGACTGGTGATTGGTTAGCCAGACCAAGTTAGTACCATTGATAGGTAGAAAAAAAAATAACCTCTCTAAGACTGTCTCGGTAAGGGGTTTGCCGGGGTGAATTGTGACTGGGAGTAATCCTTGGAACCAGAGCTCACTGATTTAAATGCTGCAAGTATTACACTATCAGGGTAGCTTGCTTTTACATATCTAGTCCTTGAAGACAAACAAATGTTACATTGGGTACACATCAGGAAGCATTTTTTTTTTGTTGTAATCAACTAGTCGTCGTCTCTGAAGCAAAAAATGTATACAGTACATTTCCTGGTACTCATTGTATACATAAATAAATAAAAGTAGAAGAATAACCCCGGTCACATAGAATGTTAAGCATCTGGGTTGTCTAAGGGATGGTTATGAGAACCAGTTGGGGATGAGGGGTTCTTGGGACTGTACTTACCACTTCATCTTTGCTTAAGTCCCAGACTAACCCCTCTTGTTATATGCACTGATATGCTTTCACTTGTATTTTTACAAATGTTTACTGCTCCTCCTGCATCTATCTTTAATTTCCCCTAACATGACACAAAGAAATCACTAAAGATGAAATAAAGACGGATGCATCTCAGCGGCATCCCTTGCAACCCCAACTGGCTTCCCAGGTACTCCGCTGTCTATGTTGCTGGAGGTTATTGTTCTACTTTTATTTATTTGCACAATGAGTACTAGAAATGTATTAATTCTTTGCTTCAGAGACATGGAGCCCAACTGCAAAAGACTTGCTATCAGTGTATGCCAGAGTAAGTCATGTACACTGAGAGCAGGTGCTTTAGAATCTGGCTCCTAGTGTAAATCTGTTTATATATAGGTCTTACACTGAAGTAAAGTACTTACATGAAGAGCAAGTCTTTCAGAATCAGGGAAGGATTACACTGACATCAGCCCTTGGAATCTATGTTTACATTCAGTTGATAATTATGCTGAATAACTCCTTTCCTTCAACTTGTTTAATACTTCTGATCACTTTCTATTCCTGTCTAAATTCTGGTTGTATTTCCTTTCACTCAATCTAGCAGGTGGAGAGAGTTAAAAATTGTGAGGATGCATCCTATCTGCTGTAAGAAAATTATTGACTGCAGTCTCTTTTGCACGCATAACACCATTCTATTGCATTGTGCTGGACTCTCTCCCAGTAGAACATGTGAAAGCATAAACACAAGAAATATACCTATGGGAGCACTGAAACAAATGTTTACTTGCTCCTCCCCCATATCCAAGCTACCACCATCAGCTATAAGTGTTTACTTCCTCTCAACAGCCACAGATACCACCACCAACTCCTCTGCCTCTGTGAGCCACATCTATGCAGATGGTCCACCTCCTGTGGTGGAAAAGTCCTTAGCAATGCCCTACGCTTTGTTCTTGACATGAGGTAACATATTAGTTACCCTTTGCAGAACCTAATGTAGAATCCTATTATATCCACCCACAGTAATAATTTCTTGAACCATTCTCTGTCACAACTGCTCCAAAAATAGCTTGTCTACATTACCTTCGGCTTGGATGCACATACCATGTGTGCAGAAGGCCTGCAGTAACTCCTCAGTCTCTTGGGTGAACTTTTCAAACCATTGTCTCTCTTGGAGCCCCAGGACAAGACATATACACCTATGGGTTACATGTGTGTCTATGTATGCACACACACCTATACAACTGTGGATTTCTCAATTGTATATATGCTACCCAGTCTCTCTCTCTCTGGTGGCCATTTGTCTGTCCCATGTTGTATTGTAATAGTCTCCTCCACTTCTTATACAAGCGGCATACTGTAATGGTACCCCATGCCTCAGCAGTGTATTAAAACCCTGCAATTCTCTGCATACCTTGCTTCCCCCATACCATGCATTGCCATGCTTCACCCTGTATACAGAGGCCTTCATGTCTTGTGCACAGCAATTTGGTGTGCCACCAACACACATTTGGGCATACTGTGTCCTGACATTGTCGTGTATTCCCACACCCACATACACCACTTCCTCTATGTTTGTACTGCAATCCACAGTAGACATTGAGTACTGTGCAGGGTTACATTACTGGGTGTCTTGTCTTCCTTTTGTATTCCTGTTTCAAAGTCCAGTGTCTCATTTCAGTAAACTCCTGATTCCACAGTTATCTTCATAGTGTGGTCTCTCAGTACAGTAACTCTACTGTATATCAATCTAATATGAGCCTGTTTGCACAGTTGTTACATAAACTGGGGTACATAATGCACCTCTCTCTGAATCACTACCTTAATGCACTGTATTATTCACAGAAAGTGGTGCTAACCTGATCATCCCAGAACTGGGGACATGTGCAAACTATGCTTGTGCACTGCATCGCTGAAGCTTGCACTTCCATAGCTCTGCACTAAAGCCTTTCAAGCAGCATCTCGTTGCTATACTATAATTCATACAGAATGGCATCCAAGCTTGCATCCATTCATATGGGGCTACCTTTTTACTCCTCAAGTGGTTCTCTGTGTACATAATTGTTTCAGATGCAGGGAACAGCAGAGTTTCTGCAAGGTGTGCAAGTAAGAGCAATATTTTTTGTTCTTTCTCCATAAGGACTTTCAAGAGTGCCTGCTGGGTCAGTATGTTGGGCCCTTGTACAAGGTCAATGCTTAGCATGAGCTTGGCTAGACAGTGAGTAATGACAATGATATCACCATTGCTGGTGAGCAGAACTTGCATCATTACAGCAACCTGTGCAATACAACTCACACTTGCTTATCCACTGGGAAGCAGAGGTTAGAGACAGAAAGAGTTTCACTATAAGCATTTTCCCCTTTTTTCCTTATTCTTTTAACAGGTCTATCACTATACTGGGCTCATCTGACTTTCTTTTTACAGTGGCTAAGACTGGAGAGGTGGCAAGCTAACATGGAGGGGTGTCACAAGAGGCAATAGTACCTCTCATCCTGTACTGTATAGCTGTACTATTTTCTGTCACCTATGTACTAATGTGCTCTCTTTTTTTCTTTCTTCTGCAGGTCCAGGTGTGCTGGAGGTAGAAGAGTGGCAGCTGTCAGCTCAGCCTGCACTGGCCAATGCCTCTGATGCTTGGTGGCAAGTAGTTGCCAGGCTCACCTCTCAGCAGATCACCCTTCTGAAGGAAACATGGAGTGCTCTTTAGTGGTTTCTGTGGCCACTGCACTGGAGAGGAGTGGAATCATCTCTTCTGATGGTGGACCAGAAAGGTTTCCTGTGGTTGTTTGGCAGCAGTTGCAAAAGTTAATGTTGTCGTAGGTATGCTAACAGCTAGGTACCAGCCTAACTACCACAGAGTGCCTGAAGGAATGACTGGTCGAGTTTGTGCGACTGTGAGGCCCCAGCTTTCATGTCACCATAGACACAGCCTGCACATGACATCAGCCATGGAGGTGACTGACTGCCAGTGTGACTTGGCCTATAGACCATTATGGCATCTGATATATACCCTGTCCTATCCCTATCCATTTGTCCCCTGCCTTATATGTCATTCCCCATGTCTCACTTGTCTAATATTTTGTGTCAGTAAGTATCACCCCCTATATTTGTTCATCCACTGTTTCCCACCTTTTAGGATACTACCACCCCTGTCTGTTTCTGCATTTTATGTTTGTTTGCCTGCCATTGTATGCCTTCCAATCTTCTTCTATCCTTTCCACATCCATTTCTCACTTCTTATGTGAAAAATGTGTGCCTTTCTCCAAAACAACAACAAAAACATAATTATGCTCCCCCCACCTGTCATTGCTTATGGTTATCCTTCTGTGTTTTCCTCTGCTTGCTAATTCCTCCTTTACAAGCTGCACTATCTCTACTTCTCCATCAAGCTATATGATAAACTGGGTTGGCATGTTGCTATGCTGGCCATCCTTGGGCTAACATTGCATGTGTGGCAGTGCAGTGAATTTTCCTTGTGCATGTGAGTATACAAAGGCTTGAGCATACTCAGTCAAATTTGTCTACCTTTCTGTTGCCATCTTAATCTTAGATCATGCACAACTTTGCTAGCATGACTCCTTTAATGATTCTTACTAATGCTACTTGGCTAAATAATGTGACCCCACTAACTTATTATGTACTCATTCACTTATGAGTACCAGCACTGTGCAAGGCCTGATACAAACGGAGCAGCTATAGGCTACACTGCACTAGGCGGACGCTGGATATTTAGTACTGCACAGGAGTGTAGAATTTGTCTGTGAATCCTGTTTCAAAGGGGCATTCTGACCTGAATTTGACCCAGAATACAAATGACAATACCTATAACCTGTTTCAAGATATTCCCATGAAATTTTCAGGACAAGACCTCAGATGTTCAGCCTTTTAGCTATAAAGAAAAACAAACAGCAGAATGCCAAGTATGTTTGTTAGAGCAAGTAAAATATGTGTATTCTAATACAGTGTATAAAATGACCGTACATTTCTATTACTATTTCCGAGAAAAGATTATATTATCATTTTTGGCTGTTATGAGAGCACAGCAGTAAAAGGATTTTGATTTAGTCAGGAAGTCCTTCTACGTGGCACACCTCATCATAAAAGGGTTCTCATCCAGGAAAAAAGAGGTCATTGTTCCCCTCTACTCGTCACTCATTAGACCCATTATAGAGTATGATGCCCCTTTTGGAATGTACCTCACAAGACATCTGCAGCAGCTGGAAAGGCCACAGAAGTACCTCACAAAGAGGATTACTGGCCTCAAACAAATGCCCTACACTGACCATCTCAAAAAACTCCAGCTTTACTCCGTAGCATATCGCCTACTCCAAGGTGATCTCTGCCTAACATATAAAGCTATGTCAAACCCAGAGCTGTTGGACATGCTACACCTAAAGAAATCCAAATCCCTCCGAGCTACACGCTCTAGGGACCTAAACCTTGTCACCACAATAAACAGGACATGCTGGAGGGATAGATTCCTGTTCCAGAGACTTCTTAGACTCTGGAACAAGCTACCCTTCTATGTCAAGCAAAGTTCTTCATTAGCACTCTTCAAGAAAAATCTTGACGAGTGGATGGGAAATAGGAAATACACCCCGGGGATCACTTCTGTGTCTCTGCTCAACAGTGGCACAGGAAAATAACTTTCTTGGGTGGCGTAAGCAATGGAACCTTGCTGGCTAGTCTTACGTAGGCCCTTGGGCCTATAGCCTAGTACCTACCTATGAACCTATATATACTGAGTCTGCCAATCTAAAAATGCAAAATATACATGACACATGTTTGTGGCGAAGTAAACTGCTGAACAAAAAGCACCCTTATGGTATTGGTGGTACCAGGCAATATAGGACCATATCACTGAAGACATGTAAAATAATATGTCACAACCCTGTGCTACAGAATGGATTAACTGGAGGTTTCGGGTACATAAAAAACATACAAAGCTTTATCTTCACTGAATATCCCTTATTGTATCTTAGTGTAAATTGGTGAGGGGCAATCATAATTCCCATAAAAAACTTCCTTGTGCATGAGAACTACATAGGACTTCTGAATTAATGAAAATATAGTAAATTATGCATATTGGGCAGAAGTAATGTGCAACACCTCCAAATGGAACCAGAGTTTAATGCAAAAATCATAACCACAAAATTACCACTACAGCACAAAACACCCTAAATCCAAAAAGAATGCCATAGAAATGCCTCCACAGAGTATATATAGCTTTTATTAGACATGTTTTACAAGAAAATGTATTTAACAAATGATTGCTTTAGTTCTGATGATGTTTATTTTAGTTTGTTTACCAGGGTAGCCAGTCATTTGCAGGCACAGCCCAGGTGAAGAGATTCACAAAAACAAAAATTAGAACAAATTCACAAACACAGAGTAATCACAGAATGTAGATAATCCCATAGACAATTGATATAATATGTAAATAATATTAGCAGAGCAAAAAATCAAATGTGAATCGATTTTAGTAGTAAATATGAGAATGAAGCAGCAGCTAAGAACAGGATCAAAGTAGAAGTGATGCAGAGGAGGAGGGAGTTAGGTTATATGTCCAATGGAAAAGCACTTGCAGTCAGATTTTTGATGTAGGTATCTTTTGACTTGAGTTCTGAAGGTGGGGGGAAAGGAGACTTTAAGGTGAAGGGGTAGAGATTGCCAATGTTTGGGTGCAAGAATGGAGAATGACTGGTCAGTACAGTGCAGTTTAGTTTGGGGGTTCTGGAGTCAGGGAGTTAATTGGGAGAGATTGTAAAGGTTGTAGAGGGTGGTTTTATTACTGAGTTAAGTTCTTAAAATGAAAATAAGTTATATTAACAGGTTCTGATAAAAAGATATTCTGTGCAGGCAACTATATGGTGCTCTTTTTGGAAATAATGCAAATATGTCAGACTGCTCTAGTATTTGGTACTTGCGTATAAAAATATATATCTGTTAGTCACAGATTTTATAGCAAGACTGTCAAGCAGTAACAACAGGGCATTCAAAATACCCATTAACACTGCTGTTCTACCCCAAGATATTTCAGTGCAGGTCAGTGTCAGATTGTGACAGTGAAGACCAGTGAACCTTTGCAATTGATGACTGTGCGGAAAAGTAGGGCAGCTCAGTGGCATAACCGTTATTATTGTTACCTGAAAGCAAGACGTTCTCTGGTTTGATTCTCAACTGAGGTGCCTTTTGTCTGGAGTCTGCATTTCCACCACCCTGTGTTCGTGTATTTTTTTCTCCTGGTGTTTCAGTTTCCTCCCACGTTCCAAAAACATGCAGTGGGTGAATTGGACATGCTAAATTGGACATAAGTCTGAGTGTGCATTGCATGCATGTTTGTGGTATGGAAAAACAGCAGTGGTAGGGCTAGCTACTCAGTGGTGTGGATACTGGTTCTAGTTGATTGTCACTATTGCTGTGAGACCTGACTCCATGCAGAAAAATGAGAAAAAGGGGGTCATGGGTGTTTGGAGGGATAGAAAACTCTGTATATTAGTCCTCTTTTGAAATGTCATTATGTAACTTTCTGACACTAACAGGGCATTACACTACAGAATACATCTAAAACATCTATTCTGCCTTTAAGACTTTTAGTGCAACTCAACACTGAATTTGATCCCATCACTTTAGTGGCTTCCATCATGGCATTTTACCCACAGTAATACTGAAGGATTTTTTTTTGTTTCTCATGAAATGTACAGTTCTCTTTTGATGCAATGACAACTCAGTAAGATGTATTCTAGATCATTGGTGTATCTGCATACTGAATAGAAGTTAAATACAATACTCCCTGTGGTAACAGTAAAATGAAAAGCAAGGTTGTGATAGTGAAGTGTATAACCCCCTGAATTTGGTACCTGTGCAAGACCACAAGTCAGTCTCCAATGATTTTGTAATGAAACTTTCAAGCAGTAGCAACAGGGTGCTCAGGTGTAAAATGCACTTAACACTGCTATTCTACACTTAGGGATTTCAGGGCAGCTCAGTGATGAATTTGTCTGCAGCACTTTAGTTGCTTTAAGCCATGCCATGATTCTACAGCTGATCACACCAGTGAAATATATATATGTATATTTCTGGTGCAAGGACAACTTAGTGGAAACGTATAATGGGAAATTATTTTTCTCTGCGCAGAGAGCATATATTAAATGCAACACCCCCACTGGAAATAGAATATAATGTATAATGCTAGAATCTTTCTCTCATGAATTAGAAGCTTGTTCCAGAGAAGTGGCGGTCTCTGGGAGATGCATCTATCTCTCCAGCATGACCTGTTCATATCAGAGGCTAGGTTATGATCCTTGGAGCGAGTGACCCGAATGCAGTTTGATTTACAAATGTGTAGCTTTTCCATCAGGGCCAGATCAGAGACTGCCCTGAAAGCCAGGCACAGGTCACTCCTTAACAACCTGTAGGAGACAGAAAACAGTGATAGGGCTTTCCATGTAAGACTTGTTTTGTGTACATTGTAATTTCTTGGTGAGAAACCTCTGTGGTCTCCAGTTGTTGTAGGTGTCTGGTGAGGTACATGCAAAAGGGAGCATTGTACTCAATTACTGTTCTGATGAGGGATGATGTAATGGAATTATAACTTCCTTAGATCTAGATGTGATGCTTTTATTGTCAGACATGCCACATAGGATTTCCTTTCTACTGTGGATACTTGGTGGTCAATGTTCAGGCTGCTATCAACCTAAGTACCCAGATCATGTGCCACTGGGTCAACACTTAGGAGGGTGCTGTCTATAATGCAATTAGCAGGGATGTCAGCTTTCCCAAAGGGAATAATAATGATTTTTTTTGCATTTAGCTTTAATCCGTGGCTTTGGCACCAATCATTTTTCTGCGTTAACCCTGTCTGCAGTATATTAACATTGGTGGAGGACTCAATGATTGCTCCCAGTTTGCAATTGTCAGTGAACTTGGTCATCCATGAGCTGTCCAAGTTTGCCTGGACTTCTGAGAAATAAATTCTGAACAGTAAGGAGCCCAGCACTGAACCCTGTGGAATGCTACTGGTGACCGATCTTTTGCTAGAGGTGAGGTCACCCACTTTGACAGTGTGTGTCCTGTTGGTGAGCCGGTTGACTACCCATCTGGTAATGTAGGGGTTAATTTCCAACTGGGAGAGTTTCTGTATAATACCAGAGTGGAGGATTGTGTCAAATGCCTTGTCTAGGTCATGAAAGGTGGTATGCATGGTCTTACCCTCATCGAGGACCCTGATGACTTTCATGAAGAAGTCAATGATTTTTGACAGGCATGATCTACATTTAACGAATCCAAACTAGGTTGGGTCCAGAGTTTAGAAATTACTTATGTCCTTGTTAATAAGGTTCAAAATGATTTCCATGACCTTGTAGATGAGGCTAGTAAAGTTTATGAGCCTCTAATTCCCAGGGTCAGTTAATGGTCCCCCCTTTGTGCAGAGGTATTACTGCTGCTGTCCTCCATTCCACCGGAACATAGCCGGTTTGCAGGCTGTGGGTAAACAGGGATCCAAGTGGGTCTGCTAAGTCATGTTTTAAGTTGTTTAAAAGGCAACCTGGGGTGTTGCCTGGTCCGATTGATGCCATGCTTTTGGCCTTGGAGAGTGCCAAGATGACCTGCTGTCTAGAGATAATAGACTGAGGGATGGTTGCAGGTATAATTTGTGGTATGACAGGAGGGATCAGGGGAGTGAAGTTTTCTCCAAATCTGTCAGCTTGCAGGTTGGCTATTACCTCCAGTTGCGTATGGGTGGTGCCATCCACAATCGGTTCATAGATGGGTATTCCCTTTTAGATTTTGGACGTAGTTGAAGAATATCTTGTGATTATCCTTAGCTAGGGAGGATATTTTTGCTTCATAATTAGATTTGGAGGACTTGACAAGATCTCTAATTTGCTTGTTTAAGCTAGAGAAGGTTTCTTCCTCTGGTAAGCCAGCTCCCTCTTGTTCTTGGACATTAGTTTCTTTCTCTTCTTGTATAACCTGTTTATACTAGTGCTCCACCAGAGTGGCTTTTTTCAGCAAGACCTGGTTTTAATCTTGTCAGGTACAATCAATTCTATACAACTGCTTAAGTGGTTATACAGGGCATTAGTGTACACCTCTGCATAGAACTCCATGCTATTTGCGTTTGAGGCGGCTTTAAAACTTCTTCTACCATCACTTAGTAGGAAGCAGTTTGTCTTTGAAAAATTCTTAAGCATTTTTGAGCTTGATGGGGTATCTGGCCTTATAATTACATTGAATGAGACTGATTTATGGTCCAACCTTACCAGGGAGGACATCACACAGGGGAGGGTGCAATGCTGTCCCATGTTAGTGAGTATTATATCCAGGACATTTAAGCCTCTTGTGGGTGTGCTGACCGGCTGTTCCAGAGTATTTGCATTAACAAAGTTCAAGAACCTCTGAGCCAGCATGTTTGTGGTTATATATATTTACCAGTCAATGGTAGGATAATTAAAATCCCTCAGAAGTAAGGTGTTGTGCTGTATGGCAAGTGAATCCAGTAAGTTCAGGTATGCGGTAAGCTTTTTCTGTTTCATGGTGGGGGACCTATCACTAGCTATGATGTGGTAGGGGGCTTTGCCTATAGTTAATTGGACATGGAGTAGCTCAAGACAGTCATACTGTTTTACAGTCTCAAGGTGTAGTTATCATCCTTCATGAATATGGATACACCTCCTCCTTTGTTTCTTTTATACTCAGTTTGTAGTCTGAATGTATGAAAGGTAGTGTAGCCCTGCATGGCTGGGGTCATTTCCATGCCTTTGAACCATGTGTCGGTAACTGCACAGATGTCAACATCTTCCACAGTGAGGAGTGCTTCCAGGGAGTGCAGTTTCTTGTTTAGACACCTACCATTAAGCAGCAGTACCCTGAGTTTATCTATAGATGATTTTGTTATGTTAGGAGATTATTTTGACACTGCCTAAAAAAGGCACAATAAGGGGTGGCTAATGCCTTTACAGGATCCAAAAGCCTAGAGTAGACAGGTGCAGACCATCTCTGGCAAAGGAGCATGGCCTATAGACAAGGTCTTCCTAGGCTGACAGATATTGGATCCACTTGGACTGACACCAGTAGCTAAACCGATTTTTAAAGTCAGTTATTTATTTATTTATTTTTTTCTATTGTGGCATCATCCTTGGAGAAGGTAGAATGCTGCTTAAGGCTAGGTTTATACCTGCCTGTCCATACCTCTCAACTGTACAGATTTTTGCAGAATGTCCAGAATTTTGGCCTATATTTTTGGTCTTTTCCTCAAAAAAATTGTGGCTTTCTGGCAAATCACTGGGGTGATCTTAGGATTGAAGTCACTAAATACTTACATACGTTTCAGTTTCACTGTTCAAATCCTTCAGAAAATGTATATTAAAACAAACCCTGTTACCCTAGCAACTTTCTAAGTTTATAAGAGCAATATTTAAAATATGTCCCTAATTTTGGTTCTTTGTCCCCCTAATTTAGTCAGGCTTTGTCCAGATTTCTAGTACTATAAGGTTGAGAGATATGCCTGTGACACAATCTGAAAGCTCAGTCATGTCTCTTTCCATATAGTCCAGTTAGGTACATCTCAAGTCATTCATCTCCACATGGACTATGACAGAGTCATACCAGTACTTGCGGTTCAATGAGAGTGACTTGACTGATCCTGGCACCTGAACAGCAGCTAACTGTAACCCACTCCTTAGCCAGCCTGGTGAGGGGAACATCCATGTGTCTCACAATGAAGTCACCTATGACCAATGCATTAGTTTTTTTGGTATTACACCTTATAGGCTTATTTGTTGAGACACTGGTGTGTGTGTGTGTGTGTGTGTGTGTGTGTGTGTGCGTGAGATGTGTTGCAGTTGTGTTTTGCATTGTTATGAGTGCAAGTTGTTTATGTTTGTGAGGCCTCTGATCTTTTGGTAAGTTACTACTGAGTACCTCTGCACGCGTGGGTTTGTGTGTCATGTTCTTATTTAGTGTAGGAAGTGTGTGTGTGCTGGCAACCTGTTTGGCATTTGATTTGTCCTTATGCAAGTCTTGCCTCCAATTTCATAATGTAACTACACCTCTCACATAAAATATTTGTTTGTTTCAGGAGTAAGTGGCTGTCAGTATACATGAGACAATTGCTATATTACGTCAGGATACCCATGTCTATCAGGCTGGCCAGAGAGATGATGAGAAACTGCCCATCTATGATAGCAGGCTCTTGCTGTATGTTTTATTAGGGAAGGGAATGGGTTAATTTGACATTACTGTGGTGGTAGTGCTGAGACTACAACAGGGACCTATACTTTTTGTAAGCTAAGGTTGATCAATAAGGCAACGCTGCTCAGTGCACAACTGAGTTGCTCCTACAGCAGCAGAAAAACTTGGAAGGGTTTCAGACACCTCTAAGGAAAACTGAACTTCTAAGCTTTTACTTTTCTACAGGGCACTGCTAACCACCACTAGGTGAAGAGCAGTACTGTGCAAACTTGAGGCTTAAGTTCAAGCACAGAGAAACAAGTTTTAAGCTAACTACCAACCATGAAAGCACACAATAAGCCTCCCACCAGCAGTCCCCAACTCAGACACTTCTGCCACAAGGGTGCAGAAAAATACATTCTTAATGTAGAATAGCTGGTTTTGAGCCAAAGTGTAAGATCACATAAACTACCTACAACTAACAGCTACAGTGTAATACAGTGCAATTAACTACTTAAAGCAGCAGCAGACAGTACAGTTTTTTTGAAAATACTGAAGTATAGTCACAGTTTATAAGAGAAGTGCAAAAGTCCTTTTGTGCATTTTCTAGCTCAGTTAGACCAGGTAAACACCTACTGTCACTAGATTAATAATTCCAGTCATCCTAATATAAAAACACTGTACAGGGAGTGTCCAGAGTGAAATGCTACCACAAACAAACTTAAAGATACAAATACAGCAGTGTACTTTAAACAGCTTATAAAAGTGTGATTATTCAATAAAAGTACTTCACTTTGTATAAATGAGCCAAGTGCCCCTCAGTTGTACAGAATTTATAAAGGCACTAAGAACAAGCTAAGCCAATTAATAAGCCCTCCAACCAATAAAACTACATGCAGAAATCTCAAGTGTTTCCACAACCTAAACAGCCTACCTCCCAGAGCATTAGATGGAAAATCCACTGAGCTCTTAATGTAAAACAAGTGCACACTACAGTGTAAAACTGCATTATTTTGTCTAACAGCTAGCTAGATAATGAATTCAGATCAAGTAAATCAGTAGAACAGACAATGAGAGGCAAAATGCACTTTTTCAATCCAAACACAAGGAAAGGCAAATAAATAATTCAATATTATCAACAGCAGTGTAGAAAGGGAGGAGCTTCTTAAGATTAATTTACATTGGGGCTGGGCAGCTTAAAATCCCCAGGTTTAAAAAAACAAAACAAAGGGAAAGTTAGGTGAGAAACACTAACATGGAATCAACAGGTGCTTTAGTTTATGGAGGCTTGAAATCTTTTCAGCAAAAGACAAAGGGCCAGAAATTCACTGTGTATTATGTATCACTCAAGAGACAATTAACCAATGAAAAAACATTTGAAATGTTTTATCGTCCCTATATGCAGTAACAAATATGATGCCTTACTGAAATATTTATATATTTTTTTGTTTTTAGTGAATTTAGTGTACATACATTCTAGTCATGAGCAGAGGTCAAATGCCGCCAAAGGAAACCATGTATGATGTTTAGACTATGGCACTAAATGGTACCCATGTTTGGGGACATGATGCCAGTTGGCCTATGATAGTTTGTAATAAAGATTTTATAGGATTATATTAGGTTACTGAGGTATAAAATACACTGAAGACCGACTTCCCTCAACCATTTCCGATATGTTGCTTTGGCTGTGATTTCCAGATGAGCACTGTGCATCTCTGAACATTAATATTCAAGGAGTTCACTGAGCAAGGTAGCGGACACAAACAGACATGTACAGGCAGTGTTTTGTAGTTACTTACACTCTCACTTGATGTGATCATCAGCACTGCACTATGTGCTGCTTATTTATGAATCCAAGCCTTTGTATGGTGAAATATTTATGATAGTTCACTTCTGATGTAATAACAGTACAATAAAAAAACATTCTAGATGTGGCTTGTATTCTACCATTCTCAGCAAAATTTATGTACACATCTATTAGAAACAGTATAAAGTAACTCATTATTCTGGCACTTTCTAAGGGTTGTGTAAGTTGTTGGTGGAGACCATTAATACTAGATCATATCTGTAAAAAAAGTTTGGGAATTCCTACTTTTTTTTTTGACAAGAACTCTGAGTATTCAATTAAACTACGGTTAGGTTTTGTTTTTATGTGCAGAGGTAACACAAGCTAACTGCATGTTGAATTTCTGAGTGAAAAATATCAATTTCCAGCAAAATTATCACATTTTCTTTTTTTACATTTGAGTGCAAGAAAACATCACATTCAGGGACAAAGAAATATTGGTTGTAGCTCTTAACAGCAAAACATATTTATAATATTATTAATTACACATTTCTCACTGTGATAAAACGCAAAAATCTACTTGGTTGTTTTGAACTGAATCTGAACACAATGTTATGTAGTCCTATCTTGCATACATTTTTGCTGGATGGGTTCAGAGCCAATATTTGGCTCCAACTTGGCCGATACTAAAGCTCGAGAGCTTTTACTGGTTTGAGGCTAACCCCTATCCCATGGTGCCTCACTGCAATTCCCCAGATCTCTTTTGCCGTGAAAGCATCAAGGTTGTGTCTTACTGGCTTGTTGGCTAAGTAATAGATTTATTTATTAAATCTTGTCCTTTTCTCAACTTTTCTTCTTCTATTACAGTCTTTATTACTGTTATCTCTTTGTGTGACTGTTCTGAGAGTTTTTGACCCTTATTATTCCCCTTAGGATTGTGCTGCTCGTTTAAGTTAGATGGCCTTTCCTCCCTGAGTGTGTCACATATATATATATATATATATATATATATATATATATATATATATTTATATATACAATAGACTCTTTTCTATCTCTCACTATCTTATTGTTACCTTAGTAGTTAGTTATTGTTGTTGCCTTCTCTAGCTAGACTATAGTTTTTCAGTCAGAATGTCTAAAGAAAAGGATAGAGAGCATAAGGACCATTGCCCTTCGGGGTTTAAAAGTGTGATAGATGCTCACAAAAAATGTCTTTGACAGTCACACCAGCTGCGTGTACTTTCTAGGTGAAGCTCATTTGCAAGAGCCCTGTATCTTTTGCCATGCATTTAGTACCAGGGTCTTGAATGAGAGGAAACAAAAACTTATTGATAGGGGTCTTCTGACCAGTTCCTTCCAGGAACAGCTGGAACTCGGTCAGGCAGCTCCTAAGACTTCAAAACATAAATCCTCAGCCCCAGCTTCATTGCCGTCAAAAAAGACCAAAGCGTTGGAGCCAAGGAGTTCTGGCTCTGATTCAGCTTTTCACATCGGTACCGTCAGTCTCCTCTGTGCTAAGACAACCTTCGGTACAGAGACATTTACCTGATATTGATCCTGTGTCACCTACTTTGAGATCTCCTCCTATTTTGGAGAGGAGAAGATCTCCTTCTGTCTCCACCAGATCCTCCAGGACACTGTCAGATGAGGACATCGAGCGAGTGGTGAAGAGGTTGCTTTCAGATCCAGCTCTGGCAAAGAAATTGGCCCCTTCGGAGCCAACACTTTTACATGCCACTGCTCCTCCTCCTCTGACTGCTTTGCTCTCAGAGCCCATCACTTCAGGTTCTTCAGTCTTGGATCCGTCAGTTCCAGGGATCCTCCCTGCTTCCTCAGAACCAATTACTCTGTCCTTGGTGGCTCAGTCTGGAGCTGAGGGATCTCGGAGCAGACACTCTCGAGTTGACTCCGAGGGGGACAGTCACCCTGGGTTTTCTTCGGAACTGACCCTCCCTCTCGGTGCCTCAGCTCGACTCAGCTTGGCTCCCACATCTGCTTCACCTAAGCATCTAGCTTGGAGCTGACCATCCATCACCTCAGAGTGGAGGTCTTCTTCGGAGCAGGGGGAAAGGCTTTCAAGGCAAAAGAGAAGGCTTTATCCTCTGCAAAAGTCATACCTTTGGAACCTGTGTCCCACCAGCAGAAGGCAGCAACTTCTTCTCCCCTGCCACCCCCACAGCGTAGGGAACCAGAGACCCAAGCAGCCCCTATTGGAGGTGCCCCCTCTTCTGAGACCTCCCCAGATTATCTCACTGGAGAGCTCCCTCGGAAGAGACTGTGTAAGCAAAAGCATGTTGACTCACCTGACTCTGTCACTTCTGACACTGATTTGGAGGAATCAGAAGGGTCCCCTACATCCCCCTCTCAGGATGTCTACTTTTCTGACATCCTAGAAATACTTAGACAGAGGGGTGACCGGAAGAGCTCTAACCCTACTGAGGATGAATCAGTGTATCTTGAGGCCTTTGGTTCCCAACCTTCCACCTCCTGGGTGACAACGCCTTATAAACAACTTTTAGGGGTCATATCGTGGAAAGCCTGGACCTCCCTAGACTCACTGGAGCCCGTCCCAAGGAGGCCAAATAAATTCATGACAGCTCCTGAAGATAAGGCTTTTCTTACCAAAGGAGTTCCCATTGATGCTATGGTGGTAGCAGGGGCCACCAAGGAGGAGTTATCCGAAACATCTTCTAATATCCATCCTCCTAACAAGGAGTCTAGGACGATGGATAGGTATGGGAAGCGTAGCTTCTCTTCAGCAGCATTTACTTTAAGATCGCTGAATTACCTTACCCACTTTACTAGTCTTCAGAGGTTCTCCTGAAGGAGTTGGGAGATACCCTCCAGAGTTCAGTAGCTCCGGGATCGACGGATAAGGTTTCTGCACAGCTCTCCACCTTTACATCGATAGCTAACTCCTCCATGAGGCTGATATCGTACACAGCGGATGGAGCGAGTAGGGCAGCCACAGCAGGAATGTCTCTCAGATGACATTCTTGGATGCGTATTTGTAATTTCATGGAATCCTTAAAGTCTTCCTTCACTAACATCCCCTTTGATGGTTCATCTCTTTTTGGACCCCAGGTGAAAGACTTTGACCAGGTGCGAGCAGGAAGGGAAAACCTTATCTGCCGTCGGAGTCCATTTCTCCCTTCTGTCTAGACCCTATCCCATGGGTAATATGGGAGGGAAAATGTGGTTCCAAAAATCCCAAAAAGGTTTCCCTCAGGCACAAGGTCAACCCTCCCCTAGAAGCAGAGGGGGAGGATATAATGAAAGACGCCGCCCTCGCAGCAGAGAAGGTCCGCAACATGAGGGAGATAGAGAAACCTTCCCTGATTATCTCTTCCATTGCCCCTGAGGGGTTGCTTGACTGTCCATCTCTGGAGGCAGTCAGGGGTTGTCTATTGCTGTACCCAAGCACCTGGCTAAACATTTCACAAGATTGTTGGGTACACACCATAATATCCAGAGGTTACCTGATTCCCTTTGTTTCCAATCCCCCAGCAACCTGGTCTCTACCAGATGTGCCACCCATTCAGCTAGACCATGCAACATCAGAGGTCATCTTGTTGCTGCAAAAGAGAGTCATCCAAGAAGCCCCCACAGAGCAAATAGAATCTGGAACTTGCTCTCGATTCTTTTTTAGTTCCAAAAAAGACAGGGGACTAGAGACCAATTCTAGATCTCAGCAGACTCAACAAGTCTGTAAAGAAATCAAAGTTCCGAATGATCACTCTGCAGTCGATATTTCCCTTTATTGGGAAAGACAATTGGATGTGCTCAATAGATCTTCAGGATGCGTACTACCATATTAAAATGGACAGGTGCTCCAGGAGACACTTGCACTTCCAGCTGGGAGCCAGTCATTTTCAGTTCCGAACACTGCCCTTTGGTCTTACTACAGCCCCCAGAGTGTTCACCAAATGCATGGCAGTGGTAACAGCTCACCTGAGACGTCAAGGGTTCCAGGTGTTTCCATACCTAGATGACTGGCTCCTTACTGCTACCAAGCATCAACTCATCAGAACCAGGGACGATACTCTATCCTTGTGCGCCAGTTTGGGCATCACAGTCAACCTAAAACAAATCAGCCTTATCTCCTTCGGAGCACATTGTATTCTTAGGCTGAGAAATGGATACAACCACCATGTCAGCAAGACTAACACCAGAAAGAGTTGAGTGTATGCAATCAAGTCAGATCCTTGCTAAACAGTCACAAAGTTCAGGCCAGAGTAGTCCTTCAAGTCCTAGGGACCATGGCTTCCTCAATCCTATTAGTTCCTCTAGCCCATCTACACATGAGAATACTTCAGTGGTTGCTATTTGCCCAATGGTCGATGCAAGACCTTCCATTGTCTCATCAGATTTTCATAACAAACACCTGCAAGAAGGATCTGACATGGTGGTTGCATACAGAACTTCTCTTAGGTCGTCCACTTGTTCCTCCCCAAGAGAAAGCAGTTTTGACCACAGGTACTTCCCAGATAGGGTGGGGGGGGGCATTATCTGGGAATGACAGTCCAAGATACTTGGCAGAACCACTTTCACATCAATATTCTGGAGATGAGAACGGTGCTATATGTGTTGCAAGCACTACACAGATCTCTTCCCACCGAGACAATTGCGATCCAGTCAGACAACATGTCTGTCGTGTGGTACATAAACAAGCAAGGGGGAACCAAATATTACCCACTTTGCCAAGAGGCCTTAAGAGTTTGAAAATGGGCGATGGACACTCAATGTTTTCTGGTAGCAATGCACATCCTGAGAAAATCCATTGTGATAGCAGACAAACTCAGCCAAGCAATTCTGATGCCTTACGAGTGGTCCCTGAATGCAGAAGCTGTGAAAGACATCTTTCACAGATGGGGCCAGCCTTGCTGTGACCTATTCGCCACACACCTGAACACCAAATGCAGCAGCTACTTTGCCCTAATTCGTCACCCAGGGATGCTATAGTCCACGATTGGCCCCCAGGACTTTTTTATGCCTTCCCACATTTTCCTCTCATCCCCAAGGTAATACAGAAAGCAAACAGTTGTGGGGTACCCTGATCCTCATTGCTCCTTACTGGCCTCAACAGGTATGGTTTCCCTTCCTGTGGCCTTATCTTTTGCAGAACCATGGATTCTGGAACCATCTCCTGATTCATCAATCGGGGCAGTTCCATTCCACCATCCACACCTTCAAATTGACAGCATGGCTGCTCCAGTTCCATGAATAGCCAGGTGCGTCTCCCTCTCCCCTTCAGTCAAACACATTCTGATCTCATCCCATAAGCCTTCCACTCAGAATTTATACTCCAGAAAATGGAAAAGGTTCTCTATTTGGGCTATAAAGCAAGGCCTAGATCCCTATACAACTCCTATAGAGTCTATTTTATCCTTTTCATGAAGGATCTGCAGCCGCTACAGTTAGAGTTCAATTAGCTGCAATTTCTAATTTCCATTTTGGCTTCATGAGAAATTCTGTTATGTCACACTCTTTGTGCAAAACCTTTGTAAAGGGAGTTCTCCTTCTCAGGCCTCCGATCAAACAGCCATTAGAATCCTGGGAGTTAAATTTAGTTCTCACATCATTGATATCTGCACCATTTGAGCCTTCTTCTTCATCAGATATGAAATTATATTGGAAAACACTATTCTTAGTAGCCATAACCTCTGCTAGGAGAGTCTTAGAACTGCAAGCCCTTACTATTAGACCTCCTTACATTATTTTCCACAAGGATAGTCTCACTCAGGACAAACCCTTCTTTTCTTCCCAAAGTATGCTGAGAGCATAATCTTAACACTACCATTGAGCTACTAGTGTTTTTTCCAAACCACTATAATAAATCTGAGTACAGACTACATCAATTAGACTTTCACTGAATTCTCAGGTTTTACTTACACAGGACAAAAGAGTTCAGAAAATCAGATCAATTATTTGTGTCCTTTTCGGACAAAAACAAGGGCTTGCCTGTTTCTAAGGTTACTCTTTCAAAATGGCTTTTGGATTGCATTTCCTTTGCTTATCAAACTGCTGGCAAACAATTACCCAGCAGAGTAAAAGGCCATTCTACTAGGCCAGTATCTACTTCATGTGCCTTTAGATCTAGGCTCCCAATTGATACTATTTGTGCAGCAGCTACTTGGGCAAGACAACATACTTTTGTCACTCATTACAAATTGGATATGGCCTCCTGGGACAAGTCATCCTTTGGGTCCACTGTGCTGAAGAGTCTATTTGCTTGAGCCACCTGGGATAAAGGTGCTAGGGATGCTGTCCCATCCAGAAAAAATTATGGCAATATAGGACTACATAACATAAAGATGTTATGTATTTACCATAACGTTCCATGTTTGTAGTCCATCTCGCCTACATTCTTGTGTCCCTCCCTCCTGCCCCCTTCCTGTTTCTGGAGGATCTGGTGGATTATACTTGTGCTGTCTGACCTGGTTGTGGTGGTTGTCCACATTACATAATTTTTTTGCCTGTATGTATACAGTTTTTGATAATTTCATCCCAGTTAGGTACTTATTGCTTTCTTGCAAACAAGATCTGGGGAATTGCTGTGAGGCACCATGGGATAGGGATTAGCCTCGAGCCAGTAAAAGCTCTCGAGCATTAGTATCGGCAGAGTCGGAGCCGAATATCGGCTCCAAACCCATCCAGCAAGAATGTAGATGAGATGGACTACAACCATGGGACGTTATGGTAAGTACATAACTTCTTTTTTCTTTTAGGAGGCTATGAAATTACAAAAGTAAAGTAACAATTTGAGGGCCAAAATGTGTTTTGTTCTTCACTTGTGTTACTAAAATGCTCACACAGTAGCTTTAGCTCTTTTCAAAGACATAATGTACAATAACACGTTTCATTTGAGAGGATACATCACCTGTGACTGTGAAATCACAGTAATGTAAGTCATCTTGCTGATCTGACACATATGTCTGCCAATGAACTATATTAATTTAAAATGATAATGCAGTTGCCATTTACTTTCACACCCTGAATTTCCTGTGTACACGCCTGATGTCTCCTTGAAAAGAGAGAGTGAAAGACACAGTGGTCACAGTAATGTATTGCAACAATTTGCACTGACACACACACACACACACACACACACACACACACACACACACCTCGAAATTGCATAGTTATCATTCAAATGTGATCAAATAACTGTCCTGCAGTTTCATACACAGCATGTCCCTTACCCATCTCCTAAATATGGACATATGCTGTATATACTTCTGATATTTGAGTGCTGTAAAAGTGAAAGAAATAATGAGCACAGTAATTAATGTCAACTTTTGGCTCTCAGGCACATAGACACACTGTCCCAGCAAACTGTATCAATGATTGGCTCACAGCAATTATATAACTGCCCTTTGCTTTCAGACTATCTGTTCTAATACAGGAGATTTTCCTTCTCTTCACACTAGTGATATTTGAGTGTGAAGAAAGTAAAATACAGTATGGCTTCAGTATTGTTGTTCATAGGCACACAGCCTTGTACTTCATCATTCAACACTGATAATGTGACTGCCTAGGACTTTCTAACATATCCGGAATACCTTAAAAAGCTAATATCTGTGTATCCTCTTTGATGTTAAATGTAATAATGTAAGTCATTATAAAGCATTTCAGTTTATTACTCACAGATGTACAATGTCACACCATGAACAATGGCAATGATCATTTAACCATAGTAATGGAGCTGTCCTTTGCCTTCATAATTTCCCTCCATCAAAACAAAAAAGCATCTATGGTAATCTGATCTGATAAAGCAAAAGAAATTGCTGGCTGCAGTAATCTATGTCTCAAAAATATGTCTTATGCTGCCCGACTGAAAGAACTCCAGCTCTATTCAGTCTCATACCGCTTGCTCAGAGGTGACCTGTGCCTGACATATAAGGCCATGTCAAACCCTGATTTGATGAATATGCTTCACCTCAAAAATCTAGATCCCTCAGAACCACAGCGGCGACTTAAACCCCTTGACGGTTATTAAATAGAAGCTGCTGGAGGGACAGATTCATCACCCAGAGACTCCCTATGCTGTGGAACAAAATCCCGGTACATGTGAGGCAGAGCACCTCACTGGCCTTGTTCAAGGAATCTTGACGAATGGATGGGGATCATAGATGTACCCAGGGATTACTTCAGTGTCACTGCTTGACAGAGGCACAGCAAAATAATAGGCATAGTTTTATTCAAACTAAAGGGGTGGCAAAAGCCAAATAACTATGGGCTAGGCTTATAAATGCCCTTGGGCAGATAGCCTAGTATGAACCTATGAACCTTGCTGCTGTCCTTCAAAGCCATCCCACCCCAGCCGCCATAATGAAAAAAATAGCATAAATAAATAAATATGAATGAATCACTGCTGTGGGCAGTGTATACTGTTACAAATGCCCACATATATAGCAGGTGTCCTGACAGTATGTCAAATTATAAAGATAGCTGCAAGATAAAAAAAAAAGTTTCTGATCCGAGTATCTTTTCACCTTGATGTCTCTAGTCAAATGAGTAGACACCATTGTGTAAGTAAAGTGCTTACTTTACACAGTAACACGACATAGTAATAGGCATAGTTAGCCAGTCTAAATCAAAGGGAGGGAGTTAGAAGAATGCTAATGGGACAACATGATGTCTCGTTTCCAGATTTGATTTCCCATTCATTTTAATGGGAAACTATGAGGTAGTTATTTTGCTAGTACAAATAATGTGCTAGCAAAGTAATTACAACACATGTCCAGAGAATCGTATTTTTTAAAAACTGCATTCATTTCAATTTTTAAATAAAAATATCCTAAAAGCAGCTTACCTGGTCCCATCCTTCTGTCCTTTTCTTATTTTGCCAAGTTAAATCAGGACCCATTGTTAGATTCATAAGTTCTAGATAGTTACTAGGCACGTAGTCTAATCCTTCATAATAATCAGCAGCCTATTCCAAATTCTCATTTGCTTCAAAATACCTTCTGGTATTTTGATATAATCAAGACTGCACAGTAGGGAAATACTAGATGAATTTAGAAATCACTTTCACAAAATTAACCATAATAATATTAACATGGAACCTAAAGATAAAATAAAGGAGTTTATAACCACAAATATGAATAAAAAGCTTAATAAACAACAGATTAAACTATTGGACAAGAGTATTTCATATACAGAAGTTATTACACAAATAAATAAGCTTAAATCAAACAAAGCACCGGGTAATGATGGTATTATACCAGAGATATATAAAATCCTTTCTAACAATACATATTCATTAATACATAAGGTTTTTATTTTGGCCCAAACTGAGTTAATAACCCCCCCCCATCTTGGCAATATACATTTATTTCGCCAATTTTAAAACCTAATAAAGATCCAACTAGATGTTCTTCATATCGGCCCATCTCATTACTTAATGTTGATTATAAAATGTTTATGAATATCTTTGCTGATAGATTGAAGACAATCATTCCGGCATTATAGATATAGATCAGACAGGCTTCATTGTAAATAGAAATACTTTTGATAATATAAGAAGAACTTTAACATTAATAGATTTTGCAAATAGGAAAAAGAAAGATTTAACACTTATTAGTCTTGATATAAGTTCAGCATTTGATTCAGTAAGTTGGGACTGTTTACCTTAATGAAGTGCACAAACTTCTCGGATGCATTTGTAAATCTAATTGAACATTTATACAAAGGAACGTTGGCTTATATTAAGGTAGGAACATATGTTTCACAAAAAATACCCATTCTTAAAGGTACAAAACAAGGATGTCCACTTTCTCCACTATTATTCACTTTAGTAATGGAGCCTTGGGCTAATTTGATCAGAAACAGTACCGACATAGAGGGTTTTGAAATAGATAAAAATACAACATCCAAAATTCAACTTTTTGCAGATGATGTTCTAATTACATCAGCATGATCTAATTCTTCTATACAGTCTCTATTTGATAACATGATGAATTTTAAAAGTATTTCTGGTTTAATATTCAATGAAGAAAAAACTAAAATACTACCTATATATACACAAAAAAATATTCTCATTAGTGATTTTACTAAATATGTACCCAATTCAGATCAGATAACTTATTTAGGTATAATACTATTTAAAGATATTAAATCTATTATATATAATAATTATAATACCTGTTTTCTTAATATACAAAATCTTTTTAATACCTGGAATAATATGTTTTTTACTACAGGAGAGACTTACAATTATTAAAATGATAATATTCCCCAAGATTTTATACTTAATACAATCAATAATACTTCCACCTACAAAAATAATTATCAAGAAACTGAACACACTAATGTTACATTTCTTATGGGCACCTAATAGACCTAGGATTGCATTAAAGAAACATACTAATAGCTGGTCTCAAGGGGGTATTTCTTTTCCAGACTTTAATTTATATACTATCTCTTCTATTGTAAAGTTATTACTTTATTAATAGATCAGTCATATGTCACAAAATGGAAAGATTATTGGGAGCTAATTAGTATACACTTCATGAAAATCTCCTTAACACATAAAAATATGATTGTAAATAACTCCATGTTATGGTTACTAAAGGAATTTTGTACTTCACCTATTACACCTAAACATATGGTTAGATTTACCCATTACATATTATTATTAGTTATCTGTTCTAATACAGGAGATTTTCCTTCACTTCACACTAGTGATATTTGAGTGTGAAGAAAGTAAAATACAGTATGGCTTCAGTATTGTTGTTCATAGGCACACAGCCTTGTACTTCATCATTCAACACTGATAATGTGACTGCCTAGGACTTTCTAACATATCCGGAATACCTTAAAAAGCTAATATCCGTGTATCCTCTTTGATGTTAAATGTAATAATGTAAGTCATTATAAAGCATTTCAGTTTATTACTCACAGATGTACAATGTCACACCATGAACAAACGATGGCAATGATCATTTAACCATAGTAATGGAGCTGTCCTTTGCCTTCATAATTTCCCTCCACCAAAACAAAAAAGCATCTATGGTAATCTGATCTGATAAAGCAAAAGAAATTGCTGGCTGCAGTAATCTATGTCACCTTGCTGCTGTCCTTCAAAGCCATCCCACCCCAGCCGCCATAATGAAAAAAATAGCATAAACAAACAAATATGAATGAATCACTGCTGTGGGCAGTGTATACTGTTACAAATGCCCACATATATAGCAGGTGTCCTGGCAGTATGTCAAATTATAAAGATAGCTGCAAGATAAAAAAAAAAAAGTTTCTGATCCGAGTATCTTTTCACCTTGATGTCTCTAGCCAAATGACTAGACACCATTGTGTAAGTAAAGTGCTTACTTTACACAGTAACACGACATAGTAATAGGCATAGTTAGCCAGTCTAAATCAAAGGGGGGAGTTAGAAGAATGCTAACGGGACAACACGATGTCTTGTTTCCAGATTTGATTTCCCATTCATTTTAATGGGAAACTATGAGGCAGTTATTTTGCTAGTACAAATAATGTGCTAGCAAAGTAATTACAACACATGTCCAGAGAATCGTATTTTTTAAAAACTGCATTCATTTCAATTTTGAAATAAAAATATCCTAAAAACAGCTTACCTGGTACCATCCTTCTGTCCTTTTCTTATTTTGCCAAGTTAAATCAGGACCCATTGTTAGATTCATAGGTTCTACATAGTTACTAGGCACGTAGTCTAATCCTTCATAATAATCAGCAGCCTATTCCAAATTCTCATTTGCTTCAAAATACCTTCTGGTATTTTGATATAATCAAGACTGCACAGTAGGCAAATTAAGTCTGAGGGAAATCAACACTGTACCACAGGAAATGTCTCATTAATAGTGCATAGCTGTAATTATCTGTGCTGAGAGATAAAATGCATCCAATCCCCTGAGGTAGAAAAGAATCTACATCCTTCTGATCTTCCAGTACCAAAGACAAATGTGCTACTTGTTGAGTTACTGTTAATGGGTTAAAAAGTGAAACCCATTGAACACAGGCATCTGCAGGGTGCACTTATCTCTTTTGAAAACCAAGTTTTATATTATTTTCAAGGTTTACTGTCATAATCTGGAAGCGGACTCAGTCGACTGATTATATCATCGACCCACATCCACTCTGGTAATGTCATTGTACAAATCGAATGGAATTTCAGGACAAGTTTTAACATGGGTTGAGATAGGGGTGAGATCTGTACTTTGATAATATTGAAGATTGACATTGTCACTGTTAAACCTCTGGACTTCGTTCAAAGTAGATTCAACTGAATCCACTTCAAGATTCTAATTGTAAATCTTTTTCAATATTGCTGCATACCTCTTATATAACATACATACTTCTTTATTTTAGAGAACTGTCATGTTGTAAATACATTCAGATAGCATGTTCTTCATGCATGCTGCAGTACTTCTCAGCTGTGTCTGCTTTATTTTTTTTTCATATCATTACATATCTTGTGGTTGTTCAGGCTTGTCACTGTACTGGTTGCTGTGATGTGAGGAGATTGGCTCTGGAGATCAGATGATAGCTGCAGCAACCATATGGAATTTAAAAAAAAGATGTGAGAATTGAAATCTGTGTAACAGCATATGATATAGAAGACAGATTACTGATGTAATCATCATGTATTACAGTTATATGCAAGTAAAAGACTAGAATTCTGATGGTGAGGTGTAATCATATTCTTCATGCATTTCAAAACATGGTTTCTATAAGTTGTTTTGCTGCCTGTAGTAGAATGGATACAGAAGTCACTTGCTGGACCTCAACAGTCTTCTCTGATACCACCAGAGTATATTGGCTAGAGAGTCAGTGTGATTGATATAGAATAGTTTTACAAAACTTACAAGAGAAATCTAAAGTATTTTTTATCAAGTTCAAGTAGTCTAGTTTACTTAATGAAGTGAAATGTAGTGTTGTTGTCATGAGCTTTGTGTACACATTTTGCAGTTATTTGACAGGCAACTTATATTTTGTCAAATAATATAGCTGAAGGATTAAACATGATACAGAATTTTGGGAATAAAAATATACTGACAAGTTCAACATGACACATATCTCTTATATCTGTGAGATACCTTGACTCTGCATGACTGTCACTGTTGAAGTGGCACCCTGACCCCATGTGGAAAAAGGAAAAAAGGGGTTGAGGATGGATGGATACTAAGCCTAGAAATGCAGTTGTACATCTGGATATGTTCTTCAGAGTAAGTTGTTATCACTGAAAATATCCAGATATTTCATTACATTTTGTTTCTAACCACAGCTTTGTTGGATGTTATATTTCCAGATAGTCTAGTTCATAAAACAGGAAATTAAATTTTACACTTGGTTTTGGTTGTTTCTTCAGCTAATATATGGGATTATTGAAAGCCAGATGGATTTCCCCTTGTGTGTCTATGAATGAGTCTGCTGAACAGACAATAGCACATACAACAATGCTCTACATGTCTTTTAGGCGGTCTTTTATTCACGCTAATCACCAAACAAACCTTCCCATGCTTTGCATTAAGGATTACAGAGAGGTCACTTCCATAACCTTAGATCACTGTTCAATTCCACACCCCACTTATCAACCTAAAATCTACCAAGCACACATTTTACCTACTTGCCCCTAAAATCTGGGAATCCATTCCTAATGATACAAAGTCTATCTTCTCAGACAGTTCGTTGTTCTTCTTTCGGCTTTTCCCAGTTAGGGGTCGCCACAGCAGAACTCTGGTCCACTAATGATTGGCAGTAGATTTTTACAGTGCAGAGGTGCCAGCCCAACGCTCAACCTTCAACGAAGGCACACCCATTCACGCATGTCTTTTGAACGCCACTCGACCACGAGGAGGACATGCAGAAGGCTCTCCAGACGAGAATCAAATGGGAGAACCTCTTGTGACAAAAAAAAAAAAAAAAAAACTAAAAAACTTTTCTTTCTTAGACAGGCTCACTGCAAAAGCTACCGGATACTTCTTAACCTCAGATGTACCTAAAACAGCTGCGTAAATATTGTAAATGCCTATAACGCATATTGTTTGCTTGTTTTTTTGCAGCTGATTTCTTACTCTGGGCTAAACCTCAGAATGATTCATGGAGATCCTTGTTCTATCCTAGTCCACAATTTTTTGTATACATGTATAAATAATAAATGAATAAATACCATTTTCTTCAGCAAATTGTACCAGCCTTACCTGACTGTTGCAGTGCCACATGTCATTATAACTAAAACACCCGGTACAATCTGACAGAGAATGCAACACTAAACTTATTAGGTTCAGAGACCTTCCTCATCTCATTTTAGTTTTTGTAATCAGTTATGGGGTGCAGCTATCAAAACCAGTGTAAACTGGTTCATTATCTTTGTTTTCCAGTACTCTGAACAGGAAAGACTGGCTGATGATACCTTGTTTAGCTCAGCATGCACAGTGCCATGCAATGACTACACAACAGGCTACACTATGCTTCATCAGGCCTAAAACACTATTGGCTGTCTGAGATTTAAGTCATCTGTTTTAAAGTACTGGAGGAGCTGCTTTCAGAAAAAAAATCTCTAGAACTTTTACAAGTGTTGGAAATATGTTGAAAATTGGCGATGTCAGTAAAATTCCACTTCAGCCAAAGCCCTTAATTATATTACAGTTTTGGCCTTTGTTTTGTGTTATATTTGTGGTTTCATTACCATTTCTGCAGCTGGTTATTTCTAACTGTCAAAGAGTACACCATACATGTGGATCAAACAAACAGTAACGTCTCACAGGATGTGTGTTATTGTGCAAATAATGCACGAGTATTCTGAGGCCAGACACTAACACCCTTGGAAGGGAGTTATTTACTCAATAACACACAAGTTAGAGGGCATTACTGTGCTTAGAGAATGGGCTGCCTGTTAACAGTTTGTATTTTTTTATTACTTTAAAACATTTTTATACTTTTGATGTAATAGCTCCTCCTCCTAATATTTCAGACTTGCTATAGTGTATGCAGTTGTTGTAGGAGGAAGTATTTTACATTCAAAATATAAGTTATGTAATTATTTAATGACTGCCCACACAGTCTCTTAAGAACATACACAGACATACTCACATACACACAGAAAAAAATACACATCCAGAAATACTGACAAAGATAGAAAGACTCACACATATATACACAGAAAATACACACACACACACACACACACACACACACACACACACACACACACACACACACACACACACACACACACACACACACACACACACACACAGTAATTACAAACACTTCCATGTACAGAATCAATATTCCATGTCTAATATAAAAAAAAAATAAATAAAAAAAACACACCCACATAGAAAGCAAGGCATTGCAGCTCCCTCTCCAACCCCATTTCCCTCCCTCCTCCCTTTACTGTCCCCAATTTTGACAATAGTGTGCCTCTATGAGATTAATTCATATGCACTTCAGTGAGGATTACAGTTAGTCAGTAATGCCAGGCAGTAACAGTGTAGTACCTCTGTACTAAATGGCTGCCTTTTCAGTCAGCGCTCTCCTTCTCATTTTTAAGCTCTCATGCACACAAGCAGACACACAAAACCCTTTTACATGCATACAGAAACGTACACACACATGCATGCTTTTCTTTTTATTTACTTTTTTTAAATGTTATGCTCATTGCGAGCGTTAAAAAAGGTGGCTGTTTTTCTTTTTCTTTTTTTTTTAATGTCTGAGCTTCAGGGCAGTTCAACATGCTGCCATGAAATGGGGCACTTGTTTTTCAGTGGGCATTATCTGTACATTAACACCCTGCTGGAGAACATGCATTCTCCAATCTGAGATGTACAGGTCACACATTTTCTAAAAAATTTTATAAAATACTCCAAAAATGCACCATATAACATTGAAAACCTTACCAGCCCTCAGACTCCTGGCAGCATTCAGTTATTTCCTGCAGCTCACTATGAAGACCCTATTGGTATAAGCTAAATGCGTTGCTACATTTTATATGTGCTTATAAGCTCATCAAATATGGTTTAAATTTAGTCAGAGCTTACTGCAGTTAATCAGTTAATCATGGTGGTTTATGGAAAATTTTGCCCCATCCCAGAAAATTTCAGACATCCATGGCCCTGAAGCACCCATTTTCTAGAAAAAAAATCATATACTTATGTCACAGTATATTATATTTAAATCATTGGGGGGGAGGCTCCATAAATGAAATACATTAGTGTTAGGGTGCTTGACGAAGCAGGTAGGATAGGACTCTCATACCAGTCGTGGGGGGAGGGAGTGCACGCATTAATTGCAGAAATGAGGGGTGGTGCAGCACGGATATCCACTGTACAACCACCTAGGGGCTATAACTGGGTGGGAAAAGTGAGGTTGGGCTTAAGAAAAAAAAAAAAAAACTACCCTGATGGCTGCTTTAATGATAATATCTCCACAGTAATGCGTAACAAAAGGGCAGATTGTTTGGGAGGTGGCTGATGACTGGCAGGCAGTGGAGGCAAAAGCCTGCAAAAAATACATTAGTTATAGAAACTTCAGAAATTTGATAAATTAAACTGAGAAACAAACAGTGACTATCAAAACCCACTGTTTCATAAATACTGGATATGGCAGGAAAGTCATTTTTGTGAGCATATATTCTGGGAATGTGCAAAGCTGCTTCAGTATAAAAATGACTTAGAAAGAAATACAAGATTGCTGAGAGTCCCAGATTATACTATACCTGCAACTGAAAGACTCGTATGGTAACTGTTCTCAGAAAGTTTTACAAAATTCAAACCATTGTTTTCAATCACATATGCAAACTGCTAAATAATTGCTGAGTAACATATTATTATATTATCTTTTCACCTCAATGATTCGAATAAGCAGATAGTTTTCTCTGTATGTTTGTATATTTGTGATTTGACCTTGATCACCACTGCTGGGGTTTCCTAGCTGAAAGGATAAATCTCTTAAGGGACACCTCAATACTGGTTTGTCCAGAGGATATTATTGGTTCAGCAGCAGTGACATCAGTGTGGTATGCTGCTGGTCTTGGGTTCAATTCCCTAGTGAGAGCTATTATCTTCCTTTCATTTCTACAATTTGAACAGAGCCTAAGGAGAGAGCTTTCTGTGTGCGTGTGTGTGCATGCGTATTTGCTTGTAATTTGATCTAATCATCAAGTGGGGTTTACCTCTCTGAAAGGATATGCCTCTTACGGGAGTGTCAAATGAGAGCTAATATTATCCTTTAACTTCTTTTAAAGAACCAAAAGAATCCCTTCTTCCTAGCTTGTAATGTACAGCCTTCAGCCACCCAGTGGTTAGATGCTGTCATTGAAGGCAAAGTTAATCGAGGGACGAACATTTTACCCTTGGGACCTTAGGCTACCTGGCTGAGACATTAACAATATACTCATGGGTTATGACTACCAAACAGCAAAGCATGAAAGAAATGCTGACTAGACTGACCAGAAAAAGTGAGGAGTGGAAGCAGTTGGTTATAGGCATGACAGAAAAAAGAATGGAGGAATGTAGTTTCAGATGTAAGACGAAGGTAGTGAATCAACAAAGAAAGAGGCTGATGGGAAAGTAAGAAGTGGAAAAAGGAGGGTTGGTTACAGGCAAAGGGAGGAGTGATTATTTGGCAAGTTTAAGGGAGTGGTAGAGAACTGGGGAAGAAAAAGTAAATATGGTAAGTGATAAAAATTTGGGGGTAGGTTCAGAAAGTCAGGTGGGTCTTAAAATGGATCTTGTCTTGGAAAACACCACACACACACACACACACACACACACACACACACACACACACACACACACACACACACACACACACACACAAAATAAAGACTAAGCAGCAAAGTAAAAGGTACTGTCCATTAAACAGATAAGGCTGTGTAAGAATTAATACTTGTATAAATATATACAATTGTTTTATGCACCCTGTTAGAGATGGTACAGAAAGGCAACTGTCCCTTTAGTGTGACTGTTACTGTGGGTGTTTCCAGGGAAGAATAAAACTGTACAAGTAGAATATGGTCAGATTCAGAAAAGGAAAATCCTTGTTAAAATAGCAAATAATGCCCTGACACCGACAGGCTATACACTAACACTGAAATAATTAAGGTGGCCATGGCCTCATACCAGTACAAACAACAAAGACCTCTAGCCCAGTTATAAGAAAGTAAATAGATCTACTGAATATGTAGTAAATAACATACCTATATAGCCTGGTTATTAGGAAGTAAATAGATCTACTGAATAAGCAGTAACTAAATACACAATACCAGGCTTCCTAACAGAAGGCATTGTAATGAGACGGTGATATTTTCATTAGCATTGATATATTAATATAGCATTACGGTGGTGTTGGTTGGTGTGGCGGAGGGTCCCGAGGCCAAAGCCAACGCGGAACCATTTACTTGTACAATGGTAGAAGTAAGTTATAACTAATATATAAATATTAATTAAATTTTAAGAAAATTAAATATTACTAATATTTAAAATATATTTCTCCTGTTTACTGCCCTATCTGCAGATCGCTTGGCATCTCGCGTGCTCTGGCGCCTGCGGCGCGCGCGAGTACAGCAAAACTTAACGCTGAAAAGCAGCGAAGAGCCGTTGCTTTTTTTTTTTTTTTTTAGTTATGTTATGTTAGTTAAACATAAGCTTTCCAGAACACAAATAGGTTTAAAACATTAGCGGACATCTCATAATGCTTGTTTAAAACTCTCATTAATTAAACTTCATTTAACATAACACCTAAAAACAAAATCTTCTTTCTCACTGCACACCAACACTGCTAACACGCTATATTAAATGGGTTTAACATGGCGAGAATGCTTTAAAATAAGCAACGGAGATCTCCGCTTTAAATTTTTCTACTTTGCTGTAAACCCATTATAGTAAATCACATGTATTAAAAAAAAGTTAATGGATGGAAAAAGAAAAAGCGGACTTTTTCTTTGATATGACTCTTTCGTTACAGCGAACGCGCTGGCCAATCAGCGTGCACGTTTTGGGGGGATCATGGTACAATATAACGTATTCACTGTCAGCATATCTAGTAACAGATTAATTGTACTGCATCCTGACTATAATGCCCATTCTCTATGCTCATTTTCACTACTCCACTGCGACCAAAATAATTAAATACTGCTGTAGAGCTCAAAAAGTGTGCAACAGTTCTTTGAGAGAGATGTCTTTTTAATCTTCATGGTTTATGAATATTTACATGTCATTCCACTTAAAAATGCCTTACTCTCCTGTTTGCCTTGGAAAATGACCAAACACAGAAATAAAACCTGAATAAAAACTGTTACCTTTCAGTATCATGCAGTAAAGTTCAGTATTGATACCAGGCTAGCCATTTCCCCCTGCTATCAACTAAAAATAAACACATAAAGGTTATGTTGCATTGAAAAACACAATAGTCTTAATGTTATGTTAGTCTTTTCCCAGCTATCCACTGACTGGGATACACAGAAGCAGTATGCTATTTATTGCTTGCACACATGTAGCACATGATTTATTCTAGGTCATAATTTTCTGGAAAAGGCAATATTCAACATATAAAATACATGCATGAATACTAAGTAATTGAAACATCAGTGAAAGACTGTAAAACATATAATATTTTAATTAAATCATCTGCTGTATATAATAATACAGAGAAACAAATCAAGAATCATGAAAGCTGTAATTTAATGATGAAGTTACAGAATAACACAAAATCGTGTAACAAAGACAAAGACTGTTTTTTACACAACTCTTGCACAGTTAAGGTATTCCTTAACATTTTTTGTACTTTTTTCTGGCAGTTATTAAGCACATTTTCTTTTTAAAAGTGCTGATTTTAATTTATGGTAAATAAGGCATAGGCTTCTTCTGTGTTTAAAACAAGGTGCAAAATGCCTGAAAGTTTTAGAAACAACCACTAAAATATATAATACCTATGATGCTGGCATTGTAATAAAACCAACCACTTTTGATCAAAAGTTGTACCTACCTGCAGCATTAATCACAACTTACGGTAAATGTGATTTACCGTCAAACTATAGTTCAGACCAGCTAATACTGAGTGAACTCCAAGAATGTAAAAGAATAATTTCTGGTCCTTTTGGAAGGAAAATAAAGGAAATGTTGACATCATAACATAAAAAAACAACTGCATTTTTTTCATATAGTACCATATAAAGTGCCAGAATGCTGCAGTGCATGAAAAAGTCACTCTGGCTAGAAACAGTTTTCAAGAACTGCTGGTAGACAAATCAATTGCCTTTCATCAAAACAGCAGTAGAACTTCTAACAAATGAAATTACAACTCATATAAAATGTTTGAAGTTTTTGAACATTTTACATGACATTAAATTAATAGTGAAGACAAGAAATACTGTTATTATTTTGACATACAAAAACATATTTTACAGGCACTTATAACACTTCAAAGTGCAATAATTCACACTAAACAGTCTGTATATCTGTCCAAAATGTTTTACATCAAAGATGTTAAAGACAACTAATTTGCATAGAAATTATACACATTTGTAACCTTACATAATTTCAATAATGCCATCTATTTTTGTTTTACACGTTTATGAATACATTAATAATTCACAAATCAAATAAACTTTGCCATAGATTCTTAGATCCGTTGTCTTAAAGATGCAATATTGATTACAACCTTTTCAGAACAATTATGTTAAAGATGGTGTTAAGTCATATGACTTTCTCACCATTACTTATTTGTCTGTTTGCAAGGTAAATGAATGGTTCGACTCCAGACTCTAGTTAGCTACAATCTTGGCCATAATGGCAATGGTAAATGTAGTACATAGGGGCTGTTTTCTGAGCGCAGCCAACAGCACAGTTTTGGGAGGTTGGAGGAATGAGAATACGTAAAGAAAATCCACACAGACACTAGCATAAATCCCTTGCATTTGATACAGGTACATTGAAATACATGGCAAATTAATGCTTGTCCCAAAATGGAGACAAGTCCATCGCACAAAATATATAAATTATGACATTGCAAAAAAGATGGGCTATGTGTTATAGGATAGCACAAGCCCTTGTATATCAATCTGTGTTACAACAAATTATGTGTACTAAACTGGGCAGTTAACAACCTGACCTGGTTAAGCATCAGCACTCATTATCTGGTTTTATTAAGTTGTCTGCACATGATCATGTCTGTTAAGAAAACAATTTAGATCAAATGTACCCTGCCTCCTTGTAGCACACATGCATTTTTCTATGACATTCACAAATTCCAAGAAGTATCTGTAATCAATAATAATTACAAGTGCATATTATCTATTTTCTACACTGTAGTAGAACACTTTAAGAGTCTTTCTTCATGATAAATATGAATAACTTGCATGGAGGCATTCTGTTTCAACTGCATTATTTGCTACATCACTGACAGAAAGTTACACTATGTTTTTCCCTGGTAAGGAGTATCAGACAATATGAATATGTTATAAAATTATGTTATAAAGCCATGTTTTACTTTTTTTTCTATTTTCCATGCTGCTAATAATATAACAATTTAGAAATAATACTGAGCACATGGTTTAGTAGGATTATCGTACAATACATTCCTCTTTTGAAACCTTTTTATCTAAGGGGTTTAGCAAGCATTGAACGAAACTAGCTTGTATCAAGTGTTAATGCCACATTCAGTTAATCAATCGATACACTTGGATTGTTTATGAAACATCTGTTTTTTACCATATTTTTTTTTAACAAACAATAATAATCATGCAGTTTCCACCTTCTGAAGCACTTAATAATTCAGACCAAATAATTACATAAACATTTTTAACAGATCCAAGCAAGCAAGATACATTGTTTTCTAAGGTCATACATTCAGAATTTCCAGAGATTTTATTTTTCCTTATGTTTTTTAAATGGATTTATTTGTTAACTGGAAAGTGAAACAATGCTTTTTAGACTCACTTCTACCAAAACCAGACCATGAGGGTAAGGGTAAAACTAATAATATATCTATATCTTTCTATTTATTTGTCTCTCTATATACAAAATATAGACACACAGATAAAGATAGCTAGATGCACACACACGTAGATATATGGGCACTTTACTGTAGCTATTCAGTCTGTATGTTATAGGGAGGTGGGAGAAAACCAGACTACTAGGTGAAAACCCACACAGATATAAAGAGATAATCAAAACATCACATAGACATTGACCGAAGGTTAGGACCTAATCCCATAGCCAGGGGCTGTGAGGCAAAAGTGTTTCTACCATGCCAAGACACATACACACAGACACTCTGTATTAACACATATCAGAAAAGTGCCTACAAGGACAAAGTGAAGTTTTCAAACTTTATGCATTTATTTCCATTTTTCTTGGGGGGGGGGGGGGCTGAGAAGTGGTGATTAAAAAAGGAACAATTAGAAGGCTACACTCACACCTGAAATGGCACATAACTTATTGAAATAGTTCAGTCTGCCTCATTACTTCCAAGGAAATACTGAAATTGTTGGTATAATACAAGTATTGAAACTATATGTTTTAAGACTTGTAAGTGAACTATATCTGAAAGTCTCCTTTTGTTTAGGATTGGTATGTAAGGCTGCTGTGTTTTCTTTCAGTACCATGTGACCAGATATTTTCAGACAAAATGCCCTCATGAGAATAGATTAAGCAACTCTATAAAGCTACATGAGATGGCTGCGAAACACAAGTATCTTGAAGAGCAATTTTAACCTGTTTCCTTCAATATAAAACTCAGTACACTGAAATTACAATGTACCTGAATACAATTATAAATTTGCAAGTAAACATCACAGAATGACAAGTACATCTTCTGTTCCCAAATTAACTTGAATATAAGAAAAACTGTGAGTAAACACCAAATACTATTTGTGCAGTCCAACTATGACTTGTAAACAGAAATTAAAGCTAACTGGAAACGCAGACAAACTAACAGCATTTACTGTCCAGGTGACTGGATGTTTTCCTTTAGTTACATCACAGGGATGTACAGCTGTCATGTCCCTGACTTTGTTTGCATAGCAATAACATGTAGAAAAAAGCATGAGTAGCCATTCGGCAGCATCGCTAGCATATATAGCACGTGTAAAATAATGAAAAGACAGGAGATCTTGGGACGTGCATCGTCTTCACCTAGGTATAGGCGGTAAGGGAGGGGCTCCTCGTTCTCTTCTGGTTGAACTGCCTATAATACAAACAGGAAGGCCATTTAGTGCGATTAATGCAACAGTATCAAAGAATGCAGTGAGTTTTTTCCCATTTCTTACTGTGGATTATATTCTCATGCATATTACTGAATATGAACAATAAGCCTTAGATGTAGCCTTTATGGAGTCCAGTACTTTATTCACCATGAAACCAGCCAGTCTCTTACTCAGTGCTCAAGGGATGGCAACATGTAAGACGGTTTGCTTAATGGCATAAGTATTTAGGAGTAAATGTGATGGTAACGTATAGTGAAAACAATTTTATGAAGTCAAGTTTAGGTTTTGAATTTGCTTGATGAAGTTTCTTTTGCTAGTAGCTCAAATTAGAATCATCCATTACTGCTAAAAAAAAAACAAAAGTCCAGATTTTCTTGAATGATTGGCTTTGTAACTATACACAAATATCTGCCACTGTTCACCATGAAACAAAAAGTTCTACTTGCTTTCTGAACTATTCAAGCTGTAATCCCTACAAAGAACCTGTATAAATTCCCTTTGAAAGTTTGGTCTACTTTTCAGCAATTCTGAATACCTAAAGAAGGCTGAGCTATACAGCTTATGTGCCTAGTTTTTCAACTCATTTTCTGCCTAGTACCTGCCAACCATAATAATCCCTTGTCCCTCAGTCTAGTGAAGGACAGTCATTCAGGTGTCCATCAGGATTTTTCACTTTTAGATCTTTATCCCCATTACCCCAAAGGCGACTCTGCCTTAAACTCGGACAAAGTGGGGACTGTAGTGCTGACCCCACCTTGATGCACAAGTGCTTTGGTATGTCACCCTGCTTTAACAAAAGCATTCCTTAGGGATTGTTTCATAAGTCACACCCAGTACTCACTTTATGTCACTCTTAAGCCTGTGCTAGACCACTGCAATGGGCCATGCAGCCTTTTCTGTCCGGCCAGGATGGATGAACCATTATCAGACACAACTTGTACTATCTCTGGTCAGTGACTCCAGTTGTTAATAATTGAAATTCAGCCCTTTTTCAATAAATAATCCCACAATCAGTGAAACCATACATGTCATGTTGATGCATTCCGTGACACTAAGTGTCTGCAACGTATGCACTCTTCCTAATACCCGTCAGCTCACCACTAGTGATCACTTTCTGCCAATCAATAAATAACACGTACTTGACACTGAATTATTAAACAATGGTTATAAAAATATGACTTGATAGAGAATCTGGACGGTCACATCTGTCAGAAAACCCAGTAGTTTTCAGGAATAAGGCAGGAGGGTATTCCTGATCCATCTAGAAAGGTTATCTAATAATCAACTGAAATGGAAAGAACGCACCTGTTTTATCTAATGTTGCAAACCTACCTTGACATGTATTAAGTTGGGCTGAATCCCAAGCAGAATCATCAAGGTAGAAGATAGAGGGGCCAGCCCAGACCAGGGCCTAGAGGATTAAGTCCTGAAGAACTGACTTCCAGTGTACTGCAGTCAAGAAAATAATACTTGGTAAAGGTATGGATGGAGGACAAACTGGCAACAGAACAAATGTCTACAGTGGAGGTATTCTTGAAACAAGCACTGGAAGTCCTCAACTACAAAGATTACATTGACTTTGAACACAGAACTGACCGATGGATGGTTGGGCTGGCTACTGGCAAAAGATAATGCAGTTACATTCCACTTGGAAATATCTGCTTAGCAACCACCTATGCTTCTCTACTCACAGCAAAGTAAGTGGACAGCTGGGTCCATTTTCCTAAGTTCATGCACCCTCCATGGCTTTGAAATCTTCTCAGCCTTCACAGGACCCTGAGTGTATACCCTGAACTTCCCTATCCTCAGCAGTGAGCAAGTGAGACTGGCACCAGATGTCAAATGATAGGAGAAAAAAATGAATTACATGTTACTCAAAGGCAGCAATGGATAAAAAAAGAGGCCCACTCTAAGTTTTCCATTGGCTTCAGATCAACCTGCCTAACAGTGTGCCCCTACACCCATAACATATCCTTTTACAAGATATCAGACATCTGTCAGATGTCAAGGGGAACACCAAATGGCCCTTCCTTGACTGGGGCCTGCTGGGCTCATGCAAGGATTGGGGTTGTTTCCCAGAAGGAGAATTCATAATCCCAAATACCCCAGATTTGTAACAGAAAGATTTAAGACACCAGTCTCAGTTCACTGGAGCTGCTCAGAGTTTAGTGACTTTAGCCAGATATCTGGAGTGCATCTATAATGAAATCCAAGGCATCCACTGCAAACAACTTAAAAACAGGCATATGTAAAGCCTGTATTGCACTTTGTTAACTGTATTTATTTGAATTGCTGCTTCATTTTTGTTGATTGTTTCGGCATTTTGTCTCTGCACTTTGAAATTCTATACTACTGCCTTATATAGCATAGGTAAGCTTCAGAATTGTGGAATATAGACTGTTATCACTGTTCTCTGAACCAGTCATCTTACATTAAGATGGCCTCCCTGCATGCTTTTGGCACACGTGTAGCTCAGGTTCCATCTGAGTTGGGGATTGCTGGAGAAAGGCTCAATTTGGTGCTTTTCCATTGGTAGTTTGTCTTAAAACTGTTGAATTTTGTCTATATTTAAGCCTCGCATTTGCATGTAGCTGTGCATTGCACAACGGGGTTAATGCTACCCTGTATAGATACAAACACCTGGAAACTTAAATTTTCCCAGATGTGTCAGTAGAACCCTCTCAAGTCTTCTGTTGCCCTGCAGGCAACTCAGCTGCACACTGAGCAGCATCGCCACAGCTCTTTGCCCTAAACCGTCAACAGAATAAGACCCTCTGTTATTCTTACATCATAAACTGATCTAACTTACGCACTCCCCAACAGTACTACAGTTTAGACCTGCTATTATGGATGATCAGTATCCCACCATTTGTCCAGCCAGCCTGACTGTCTTGGGCATCTTGAAGCAATGTAGACATTACCTCATGTATACTGACAACCATTTAGTCCTGAAACAAAGAAATACCGTATGTGAGAGATGTAATTACACTATCAATTTGGAAACAAGCACACACACACACACACACACACACACACACACACACACACACACACACACACACACACACACACACACACACAGTTATTATTATTATCATCATATCCTCACATATGCATCACTTGCTGTCACTACAGATACTTAACCATGGGCATTCTCTGCATTTGGAACAGTTACCTTATCCCTAATAACCACAGTAATATCCTATTTTTAAATCTAGACTTAACATGGAGATTGGCAATTGCAAATTCATCCCCGTGATATGTGATGGCAGTCTTGTTAATCAAGACAGTTGATTAATAATTTTACTGGGTTACTTGGCTAAGTTTCTCAAAGGTCACTTAGGGAGCAAAGTTTAGTAACTACATATGAACCCCACTTAATCCACTGCAAGTCTGTGGGGGCTAAAGCCTATCCCTGCACTCAACAGGCACAAGGGAGAAGAACTAATTCTGAATGAAGCATCAACCCATGGCAGGACATATACATTCACTCACACAGTCTGTGCCTGTACAAGTACATTCACACACGCATACCTGTGGGCAACATGAGGGAATAAGTCACATTTGCCACAACTTTGGGATGGAATAAGAAAACGTAGGGGCACAGAGAAGATCTACAGACCCCACAGATGGCATCTTAGCCAAGAGCCAAACTAGAGAACCAAGTGCATCAGCAGTGACCACTGTGTCACCATTCTGCTCTTATTGTAGCTCTTGCCCTTTTAAATTGTAATGTACAGCAGGGGAATCCACAAAATCTGATGATGAGAGTACTGTAGCCACCACATGTTAAATAAAGCTGTGCTAGTTAGGACTGAATACTTAAATTACCAAAAACCCAAGTAGAAACACTTATTTGTTAAACTGTTCCTTATTTATGCAACCAACTAAGTAGACATCTGCGTTAGTGTAAAACAGTACACAAATTCTGCCTCTTTTAATGTAGAGTAATTCTTAATAACTTTCTTATTATTACTTTAACTATTTTCAGTAAGCTTATAGGAAAAGAGCACTTATTCAGAATTAAGAAGGGCTTGCTTTGCTCCTACTCACCTCTGCTTTCATTCTTGGACTGCTGGCTAGGGTAACTTTTTTGACACTGTACGTATGGCTCTGGTGGTGGAAAATCAGATACCGGATGGAAACGAAATCTGCTTTCTAGTTCATCTGGAAAACAAGGAATAGTACTTAAATACCGCCACCAACATATAAAACACAAGATTCTTTTTTCTTCTGTTCTTTTAATAGTAAATGGTGAGTGTGTGTGTGTGTTTCTGAATCCATGTACATTATATATATAATTAATGCATTTTGGGAACTTGATGGGACAGTGGGTGGGACATTCAAAAAAAAAGCACTCCACAGCTGTCAGGATGTTACCATACTGGGATGATTAGATCTGTGCTTCACATACTGCCCCTGATGTTTACACGGAGGACTCCTCCCTACTCCTAATCAGGGGATCCTATGCAAATGGGCAAGTTGGACATGTGTCAGAAAAGGTGGAGGACGTGTACCAGGAAGGCCTCTGGTACACAACTGGTGGCAGACAGCCGAGGTGGGAACAAAATTATTAAAAAGTTCCATTCCCTTATAATTTGCTGGAATGCTATTTCAACTGTATTATTATTCATCAGCAATGATGGTAATAAACTGACAGTTACCTTACATTGATAAATGTCCACCTTATAATATAAATTAGAAGGCAAATAAAAAAACAGTTCAAGAACTGTACAGTCTGAAGATGTCAGACTGGTGCAGAGATCCATGTATCATAAAATGTAATAAGACAACTACTTTTGCACCATACATTTCACTTTACAATCAGTAGGTTTGCTGAACTGCTGAAGGAGGGGAAAATACATCAGCTGCCATCTGCTGGTGAAAAGTAAGTATCACAATTGACCAAAAAATGTCATATACATTTATATATATATATATATATACATATATATATATATATATATATATATGTATATATATATATATATATATATATATATATATATATATATATATATATATATATATATATATCACACACACAGAAATATCAGTTACTTAAGTTGTTTTGTGACTGCTGTAAAACATTAAATAATGGGGTTAAGTTTGGACACGAGCAGCTGTCTAAACCACTTGCAATAATAGACCACATATTTAGCAAAATCAGTTTCTGATTCTTGTTTAATTGCAACTTAGCAGGGAAATGCTACTTGGGTACACTATTTTGGGGATTTTTCAAGTTTTAAATTCCTGTACATTTTTATCGTAACAGTGAGATGCGCTATACAATATAATAACTGGTTGTGGCAGATGGAAAGAGAGAGTGTCTTGGGACTGGTAAATGTTTTTGGGACTTGGCAGGATGACCAGCTTTATTCCAGGGACAGGTACCATTTTAGCCTAGAAGGGACAGAAGTACTCAGTGCCTGGTATGAAAGACATACCGCAATGGTCATAACTTCGATAGAAGATGAAATAAGAGGAATGGGGGTTCAAATAAACAGAACAGGCAGGGTACATACTAGGACAGCAAGACAGAAAGGAAAAAAGGATATACGGTCCAGCACTGGAAAAAAACAAGAATCAGAGTACGTCTTGGCAGTATTACTGTGCAATGCATGGATCTGGATAGAAGGATGGGAGACCACCAAGGAGTGATGCATAAAAGGAAGGATGAACATTTCTGGTATCACAGAAATATGGGGCAGTGACATGATGGGGTGAAATAATGAAACACCTCAGTATAGGTTATACAGGAAATGACAGAAACAGGAGGAATGGAGTTGGCAGAAGAGTAGCAAGAGTGGGGTGAAGAGGGCAGCCACCCTAGAAACAAAGTGTTAGGGGACACTATTGACAAATGCAGTTCGAACATTCTTTTTCTCTGCACCAGTATTTCTAAATAACTGTATAGAAAGGCACTATCGCATTGTGTGCGTTAAGCTGTAGCAAGGCAATATCAGTATGACTTCTACTTTTTTAAATTTAATTTGCTCTTCAATTGAAGATCTGAGAGGGCTTGGATATGACTGTAGGAAGTTGAATAGTACAAATGTACCAACAAATTTGCTACAGTAGGAAGCTGTATAATACAAATGTACCAACGAATTTGCTACAGTAGAAACCAAACCTTTTTTTGGCTATTCACTTCAAGAGCTTAGGGGCTTGGGTGCTATATCAGGGACTAGCACCAAGCACTAAATGAACCAGCTACAGCTCTTGAAGTTGAAGTAGCACTCTACATAAAGGGAGCCATCAGACACATGGTTAGAGAAGAGAGCCACAACCACAAGTAGAAGATGTGGGCAAAGGCAAACTTAGAATATGATGGGAACAAAATAGTGGATACAGTAAAGGAAGGGGCAGTGAGTACTGATGGACTGGCAGCAAAGGAGGAAATGGGAGAATGGTGGAAAGAATACAAATGAAAGATGGAAGAAGAAGGTTAGAATCATGGAACCTCTGACTTTGTAAGGAGAAGAGTGGAAAATTCTGAGCTCCAGGGGTGGACATGGAGTAGGAGTGACTGAAGATTTGGGCCAAAATGAGGTTAGGTATTTCCTTTTTGTTGCCTTGGCATGCACAATGATTAAAGACAATCTGGTCAGGATACTGGGAAATTCCACTACATTTCTGACAAATCACAGATCTTTTAAATATCCCTACATTATTACTAGCTTAGGCACATGGGATTAGCCAGATGGATGTACATTGTAACAAGAAAGGACCAAAATCTGGCTGTGATCCTAATATGGATATCAAACTGAAGATCTCATTAGTCATTAATGATCACAATCCTGTGCCTCTTGGGAGGTAAAAGCACAAATATATGGGGGAGACAGCACAAAGACTGATGATGGTGTGGATTTCAGGATACCGAATTATGCTGACCTGAAAGGGAAGGACAATGGTGGCTTAAGGGTCTGAAGCAAACTGAGTGAGTAAACAAGCTATGGGAATTGGTCAAGGATGGAGTACTTGGGTCTATGGACAAGTGTTTGAGGATGAAGCAAAATAAACTAGCTAAGCAAGCTATGGGATTTGGTCAAAGATGGAGTACTCAGGTCTATGGACAAGTGTTTGAGGATGAAGAAAAATAGGAAACTGGAAGAAAAGGCCAATGTGGCTAGTCAGGAAGGTGCAGTTGTATAGGAATCTTCCTTAACAATACATGTTTGACTAGATCAGGGTCCTTTCTTGTGTGCTATACATTTGCTCTTAGCACAAGTGGACATGCCAGTATAAGATGGGGCATATGGACCACCAAAAGTCCAGACCTTTCTTATCTCTAAGGTATGAGGCTGTAGCCTATAGGTCTAATTAAAAGTCTTAACATAGAATACATGGGGTAAAAGGTAAGAATACCCCACCCCAGCCAAAAAAGTACACTCAGGGAGATGGAGAGAGGGTGTATGTGCTGCAACAGTGTTATATTTGAACATCTAATATTATGCAAAGTTTCCTTTAAAACCAGGCCTGTTATTAGTGGTGTCCTACAGGGCTCAGTACTGGAACATCTCCTGTTTGGAATATACTTCTTTGAAGTCAAGGCAAAAGTAGAGGGCCTTTGGCTGACAAAATCTGTTGATGACTGCAAGCTAGGTGCAATCACTGAATCTTCCAAAGATGTAGATATCCTCCCGGAGGATCTGATACAGACAGATAACTGGTGCCAGAACCATGGCCTAAAACTCAGTGCAAAAATATGCATAATTATGCCCTTTGGGAAGTCAACCACCCCTGCAAATTACAACATTGACAACACTCCTCTAAGAGTAGATTTTGTGGTAAGGGACATGGAAGCTCAGGTTAATAGTAAACAGAACTTTCATCTCCATGTATCCATGGCAGTGACAAAATCCTGTTATGTGGTGTAACTTGTATGTAAGGGCATGGCATCCAGATCCCAGGAGATCATAGTCCCAACTATACTCAACCTTCATTAGACCAATAACCTTTGACATGTACACAATCGAGTATTTGCAGCAGCTGAAGCAGACACAGAGATCCCTTACTAAAAGAATACAGGGTGTAAACATTATGTCCTATGTAGACCACCTCAAAGCCCTGTCCATGTACTTGGCCTCGTACAGACTATTGAAGGGCAATCTATGCCTAACTTACAATGGATTCCTGATCCAGCCATGATGGTTCTACTACAGATTTGCAAAACAACCAGCACTAGAATTACCTGATCTAAGGATCTAAACCTTATATATGATATCAACAAAACATGTTGGAGGGACAGGTATTATCTTAGAGATTACCACTTCTCTGGAACAGGCTCCCCATTCATGTGAAACAGAGTTCTTCCCTAAGCCTGTTTGAATTTGAATGCAGTTTTGACCAATGGATGGGAAATCGCAAATTCTCCCCTGACTTGTCACCTGTCACACTGATATCCAAATAATTAGGTTCAGAATTTTAATGTTTGGATGAATCAGAGATCCCATGTCCTGTGTGACAAAGTCTACTCTCTGAGGAAACTTCTGGCGATTGCCCTTAGTCAGCTGCATGGGAAGGGAGAACCAACACTGTCTGGAACAAAAGGAGGTCACAATAATATCGTTGTTTAGTCCTTCCTTATCTTTTGAAAAACTTTAAGAACTTTGGAAATGATAGGAAAGGGAGGAAGGCACAGAGAAGCATCCCTGGCCAGGGAATTGAAAAGGCACCCACAGTCTTCTTTGCAAGGTGTCCAGAAGCAGAACTGTTTCATTTGTTTGTTGAGTGTGGAGACAAACAGATTTATTTCAGGAATTACTCACTGATGGACTGTTTGCAGGAACACCTCCTGGTATAGCATCTGCTCATGAGGATCTGTCCAGGGTCTGCTCAGCAAGTCTATCAGCAGTGCATGCCATCTCATTGAAGATAGTGTCAGTGAATGCAAAGAAATCAAAGGCAGTTCTCCAAAACCACTTTTGACAATAGTGGAAATTGCCTTTTTTGCCACTATTGCGCAGTCTTGGAGTTGGTATATAGAATTCTAGGGTTTTTGTGGGGTGTCCCTCCAAATGAGAGCTCCAGGGGGGGATTTGTGCCTCTGAAAAAATATTTTAATGTTCACTGAAGGTGGTTATAGCAGACCACTTTTGAATTTTTTACATTCACCAAAACTGCCTTCAACAAATTGACATGAACCTGTCTGCCACTATATTCTACTCTGGAGGGATGTAAGTTGAGTGAAAGTATGAGTTGTAATGAATAGCTAAGTCTGATTCAATCATAGTCAATCTGTAAAGGGGATAAGACCTTGTTCCACCCTGTTTATTTACAGACCACGTTACAGTGGTGTCTGTTACCACTAATAAAGTGCCTGGAGACTATAGATGATTTAGAGCTTTCACGGTATTGATTTAAGTGCCATCAACTCTTTCAGGTCAAATATTTTTACACCTAAATTGTGGTGCACAAATTCTCTGCACCCTGATATCTTGGGAAACAGCCCCTAAGCAAAGTCCAACATATCTGTGTTCACTGTTGTACAAGAAAGAAGAGGACTCCTATGCTGGATAGAATTTGTCTGGCCCACCAAATTAATTCCTTCTCTACAAGTCTGAGAACTGGAATTGGGTGCAACAGAGAATGAGTGCTGAGCCCAGATAGACTTTAGGAACCACTGGCTCTCATGTGAAGTCTATCATGAGGAATCCTCAGGATGTAAGAGGGCATGAAACATAGAGCTCTTAGAAATTATCATGCAGTAGACTTTTTTGTAGAGAAAGACTGAGGAAACAAGCAAGATATGTTTACATTTTTTTTTCCTGGGGGGAAAAAGGCAGTCATCAGCCAAATATCTAAAAGCCATCCCAGGAAAAACAGTCTGTGAGTGGGTTGCAGGGATTATTCTTTAAGATTCAGGGTGAATCCAGGTGGTGGAAAAGATGCATTTTGAACACTAAGGCTGTTACAGCTTTCTGACCAGTTAAGCCTGAGATCAAGCAATCAGGCAGATAGGGGAAATGTGTATGTCCTGAAGTCTGTAGTAAGTCATTACTGGAGCAAGGCATATGGTAAAGTCTCTTGGAGTGCTATTTAGTTCAAAGGACAAAAAAACAATAAAAAAATGATAGTGTAATATCAAACAAAAGAATCTTAAGAAACATGTGTGAATCCTGTGAAACAGAACACACAGATAAGAATCTTTGAGGTCTAGAATGACCAAAAAAGTTTAAGGAAAAAGGAGACAGAATAGAGGTTTAAAATGTCAACATTCTGAATTTTGGAATGCACATAAACATGTTGAATCTGAATATGTTTAGAATGGACTTCAAGATGTCTTCTTTTCTGGATACCAGTAAAAGTCTTTATTAAAAATCTTTCGAAAACTGATCTACAGATACTGGTTCTATGACTCCCTGAAGTAAAATAACTACATTCTGTAATACGCAGTACCTAAGAGTCTGTGATTACAGTTACCCATGCAGGAAGGCAAACAGAAAAGTTCCCTGCAATTTTCTGAGGAAGGCCGAGGTAGAGAAGGGTCATCTGGCAAGAAGTTTTTTCTTTGCATGTTGGATCCTACGGAGCCATTAGGTTTTATTTTGGAGTTGCTTTGCTAATTTTCTTTTAAACTTTTTTTCCAGATTTTTGCAGACCTGACTGAGAGGCTTGCAAAAAAAGGCCCTGGACTGGATGGATAATTGAAACATAGGAAGTTGAGATAAGAAACAGAGTTTAACTCCCTGCAAGAGTTAAATCTCTTTCTTCAAAATTTTGAAAACTCATTTCCAAATAGCACGTCCTCATCTAGAACATTTAATAACTGAGCCTTTACATTTTCAGGGAAGGATTGTAATGTAACCAAACATACCATTTTATGATACTGCAAGTTACAGCATGAGAGCCAAATTTGAAAGTGTGCTTATCTACCCAAGACGTAGAATTAATCTTACACGTAAGATAAGATTTCATGTCAGACTTAGGGAAATTTACCATAGCTTTGTCCCATGTTGTTCAGAATAGGCAGAAAGAACTTGGTCATGTGGCTTTGGCAAATGACTGCTCTAAAAGATAAGTTTAGGAACAGGAAGGAGGCTGTACAGAATGAAAAGAAAATACTGAATTGAATTGCTTTTTAGACACCCTGAGCAAAATTGAAACAAGTCGTCATTTTTAGCTTTCAGACTGGTAGGAACAAAAGGAGAGATGTGTATAGTTTTTTGTAAATGTTTTCCAGAAGTATCCAGATGTATGGTTTACAGTGTAGAAGCCATAGACCTGATCTCCATAAGGGAGCCATGGATGCCCTCAAACTAAAATTTCATTTTCACCTTCCTCATCCTCAGATGATATGAATCTAGGTTCTACCTTCCTGGCTGTCTCAGCCATGTGCTTGGTCTTTTCACATGTGCTGGCATCATTAGCCATAATAGCTTCTGAAGGGAAAGTGTTAGAAGGCCCATGATAAATAGATGGATCGTGGGGTTGCGAGGGTGCCTAAACAGACTTTTCATTCTCAGACCCAATGAGAGAGGAGGACATTCTGTTACCATTAAGCTCCTCTCTTGAAGGCTTTCTTTTCATTTTTCAACTGAGTAGGGAGGTCCGCAGTCAAAGAAGCAACACCATAGCCACACGAACCATGTTCTGAAGACACCTATGAAATCTTGAGAGAATTAAGCCTACTTCTTGTGGTCTAGGGTGGTGAACGCTTGGCATATGTTACAAGTTATGTCATGTTTGGTCCCGAAGACAAATGAAACTTAAGTGGGAGTCTTTGTTTGGTATCTGACACCCACAAACACATTTCCTTTTTTCCTGTTGGGCATAAGAAACCTTTCTCACAAAAAGCAGTTCAAAAGAGCAAGGGTCCCCAATGGGATATTTTTTGCCTGAGATCTTTGCACTGAAGCAGATCTACATAGACAACTACATGTAATGCATTAAGAAGTCTGCATGAACAGGCTAACAGCAAGAAAGTTCTGAGTTTTGGTGTGTCCATACATCTGTCCTATACTGGTATGTTTGCTTATGCTATGGGTAGATACATAGTGGAGAGAGAAGGAGCCCAAGTGTTACAGACTTAGCAGATGTTCAGGTATTCTGACAGATAAGTCCCATTAGTAATGAATACTGCAACAGTGACTTTATGAAGAACACTATGAGGTTAGTGATTAGGGAACAGGACTGGCATATAAGACAGGAATGAAGGCGGCAAAGATGTAGTGCAAGTAGGTAAATAGAAGGGCAACCAAAGTCCAAGCTGAAATGAAACAAAGTCCTTTTTAGGTCTATAGCAAATAGGAGGAAGAAACAGAGTGAGGGACAGACCTGACCAGGATGAGCAAAGATGGATGGAAGTCTGGAAATTTAGTCCAGATGATTAAGGCTATGAGCTCTTATGAGCTTCATTCTGTAGTCCTGATTGATTTTTTCAGTCTGCATTTGCCTATGATATGACTCCGAGCATATCTTTAACCAGACAGTGCTACCAGGTTGCCCCTAAAGAAAGATAACTTATGTCTAGTGGGTTTATCTGACTAAAAAATTAAAAATATAAGAAACAGGGAAAACAGTGGTACTGAATTAATGAAAGAATATTTGCCTCAGTGTTTGGAAATAAGCCTGTCATGAGAGGTGGAAATTGTAATAAGCAGGAATCTTCTGAAGAAAGAGTTGTCATCAAAATGACTGACAGATTCTTGGCAAGACTCCAACATAAATATGGAGCATTCTACATGATCCTAGCCTATGCTGCACAGCAAGGCTGCAATAGTGAGGAAAAGAGGGCATTCGGGCAGCGGTTGCCAGACCTTCTTGATAACAGTGGGACAAAATGAGTTGGTCTTGATAATGGGTGATGTGAATGCTCATACTAAGACAGTGAGAACCAGATATGAGGATTAGGGCAACAGGAATAATGAAGGGGAGGCTGTTCTGGACGTCTAACTAGCAAATGGCTTTAATACTGACCACCATATGGCTCAATAAGAGAGACAAGACCATATACAAAGGTGTCTCACACTGGCTATAATGCAACTCCGGCAGACTTCCTTCTTGTAAAGAAAGGGCATTGAGTCAAAAGGGCACTGTGGTCGGTTTAGAAATTGTCAAGTTATCTCTAGTGAAACAGGTGGCCACCAGCACAAGCACTGAAGGCTACAGATAATCAGCTGTAAGCAGTGGTCAGAGAAGGCTACAGGACCAATAGAAACTAGGTTGGACACCTGAAAGTTGACTGGAGAAAAATCACAAGAATTGAAGGTTCTAGTACCTCAGGAAGAAGAGGACATAGGTGGAGCAGATAAAAATGGCAGCATCTCAAAACAGCACATGAGTAGATGATAGAGCAGATCTGTATTTGAGCCAGGTTTGGCAGTAAGATTGATAAGGAAGGCTTGTGGGAGAATGCAGAAGTCCAGGAAGATATCAAAAGAAAGAGGGAGTGAAGAAAGAATTAGAATACAGAAAATAATGTCTGGGCTGAAAAAAATATATTTTACACATACAGAGGCTTAGCGAACAGTTCCATTGGTAGATAAGTCATCAGAGGACTATTAAGCATTATCAGCTTCTGGAAAATGACTTACCATATTACACAAAGAAGCCCTATCAGGTTGTAAAACTGACAGAAAGACAAAGAAGACAAAGAAGACACTTATCAGGCACTATTCAAAAGGAATGCCACCAGCAATCTGCTCATCAGTTCAGACGGCATCATATGCAGATGGAAGAAGTACTTCAAGAAGCTTGAATAAAAAAAAAAAAAAACAGTACTGCTGCAAGCACAGACTGCAGTGAAAGAAAAAGTACAAATAGTACCAAGGAAATGAAGGTCAGGAAAGCAGCAGACTCTGATGAAGCTGCAGCAGGTATGAGCAAGATGTCGAGTGCATTAAGAGGGAAATGGCTACTGAAGGGACTGGTACTTATTGCAGTGCGGAAAATTGTGTACCCTTGACAGCTGGACAATAAGCATAATGACAGATCTGTGGCAAATAAGCATAGAACAAGAAAAGGGATATTCACATTTGCGGACAGTACAAGATATCATCTCCTGTCAAAACTGCATGGATGTGTTGGAAAAAGTGACTGATAATACACAGCATAGTAGAAAGTGATGTGGGAGATGAGCAGTTTGGATTTAGGTCAGGATATAGTGTAACTGACCTAATGCTGGCAGAGAGTCAGACTGTGGAGAAGAAACTGGAAGTGAGAAATTCCAAGACATGGAGAAAGCGTATCATAAGGTTACAATAAAACCGATTTAAGCAGTCCTGTAATGATTCAAAGTCCTGGAAATATTGGTAGAATTACTGCAGACTATGTACAAGGACCCAGACAAGTTCAAATATTATTCTCATTTGCATGGGGGTTCCCAGTGTGACTGAATCTAAACAGGTTGGAGAGGCAGACCAACAAATATGCTATATGCAGATGATGTGGTACTGCAGATGGACTGAACAGAAATGACAGCTAATGATACGAAACAGGAATGCAAAAATGAAGGCACCTGAGATGAAATGGTGTGCAGAAAAACAGTGGCTATGTCAGCAAGTGTGGAAAAATCAAAGTAAACTGAGATAAAAGGGAAAATAGTGGACCTGGCTAATGACATCAGGAATATGGGAAGCATGACTGTGAAATACAGAAATCTAACTGAGGATGCCAGAAGTGAAATCAGAGGTGCTGCAGCTAAGTAGCACATGTGGTAAAGGTATTGTTTTACCGAAGAATGCCAAAGAAGATGAGAGAAAGATTTACAAAACAGTGGTGTGACCAATGCATGTGTGTAACATAGAAAACTGGTCAGAGAAGGAAGATCAGCTAAGTAACTTGAGGTGATGGAGATAAGTGCCTAACATGGTTAAGAGGATGCACACTAAGACAAAGAATGTAAGACATCATAGCTAAAACCAAATAACTCAAATTGCAGAGGTGGTCAAGGAAAAAAAGACAGTGGTGGTTCAGTCACATGAGCAGGAAGGGAGAATGTGATTCGGTAAATCAGGTTTTGGAGAGAAAGAAAAGCAAGAGGACATTCCAGCCAAGAGAAGGATGGGTTGCATCAACGATCTGTGGCAAAGGGGCAGGATTGTTAAAGAAGGTTGCAGACTGGTACGTATAAACAAAAATGATGACAATTCATGCAACAAATCCAATTTAAAGCAGAAAAAAGAGGGATGATGATGATGACAGATGAAAACCAATTAAAAACAGTAAATGCCATGTACCCTTTGCTCACCACTACATTATAAACACACTGCAGCAGAAGAAATGTATTCTGCGGTTAAGATTGCAGGCCCTTAATCAGCTCTCTCTGTTTGGAACCCAATTAACTAGTCATGCTGAAAGATGATTCAAAATGTTATCTTAAGCCACTGAAATAAGTAGAATAAATGTTAGCTAATACTTCTACTCTGTACAGTGGACAGTGCGACGAGACATATGATGTCATTATTGAGAGTCCAGGGTTCAACGAAGCTGATAAGAAAAAAATATGCCACATTTGTAAAGGGCAAAGAACATGGAAAAGAACACAGAAGAACTTTAAAAGGTGGGCTGGGGGCTGAACTTTGGAGCAAATTTATTTGTTACTATGGAGAGCAGTGGCTAGGCGGAGGCAACAACATAACTGGGATACAGTCATCTTAGCTGATGTATCTACCTGTTATGGAAAGGAGATCAGGTAGGTGAACAGAAATAGAATCTATATTAGTCCAATGTGTTTTTTTGGCCCAGTTATACCAGATCTGGAGACAGGGTACTGCATTACCAGAGTGTAGAGTGCAGCAGACAGTTATTTGATACTTTCGATTAAATGGGACCTATTAAATTGCCATACCAGTAACTCCAAGGCAGCTTGTACTTGCACTGGCACAAACGTCAGTGCAGTCACAGAGATGGGAAAAAAAACAGTGCGACTGCCAGTTCATTCTATATTAGATGTACTCCAAATGTTGGAGGAGGAGGGTGAAGTGATTGCAATACAATTCTTTGGAAACAAGGTGAAAAGTCCAAGACCATGGTAGGTCTGTAGCCCTTTACAAACTGAAGAGGCATCTCCAGATTAATGCAGGTGAAAGCACTTTACACAGATCACTCTCCTTCACTACACCCCCCTGAGAGGCCCCAAGACCCAACATTTTCTAGGGCTGCAAGTTACAAAACCACACATCTATAACTTGTTTGATAAGGTACCAAAGTTACCATACAGAAAGCTTTACAGACCTTCATCATCTAGATCTTGTTGTAGATGTCCAGAAACCCATTACATGATTCAAATGTTTGTGGATCACAGACTTAGTAAGGCTTCTACAGATATTATCTATGACTAGACTCAAAGTTAAAACTACCTTTGTTTGGGATCTCAAGGGATGAGAACAATCCCTGGAGTTACAGAAGTATCTTCTCTTAGGACTGTGAGCAAACTTTAAACAAAAAGAATGATGACCAGTAGCCACTCATATCTTTACAAAGGTTAAAACAAGGCGGGATATGAATAGCCTAGTTTTTAACCAGCTTAGCAGTAAGTTTATTTTAGTCCTTGTTTACAGGGTCGAATGCTGATCCACATGGGCTATTTGCAGGCTTATCCCAGGAGCAGATTCAAGCAAAATCAGAAGTCACAAAGCAACACTGCAGGTTGGCTATAAGTAGTGGATACAAAGAAAGGCTTAGTGGAGTAACATAGCAACACTAAAGTAATAGTAACAGTAATATATATATATATATATATATATATATATATATATATATATATATATATATGGGTCTATATTATGTCGGCAAAATGCAATTCCAGTGAACGCTTATTCATCAACACCTAATCAGTGAAGCGATTCACTGAATGTAATAAGGGCAAAGAAGTAGTTGGCCAACAACAGAACCTTGCCCTTTTCTCCACTGTAGTGTGATCTCTGAGTTGGTATACATAGTTGAGGGGGTTGTGGGGATGAAATCCCCCACTTAGGCAGGTTCGATTCCACGTAGATGTTGGTACATTGTGCTATGGGGGCAAGTATTTCCTTGCTTCACTGATTAGGTGTCAATGTATAGGTGTTCACTGGAATTACATTTTGGCAACGTAATGTAGATGCATATATATCTCACACACACACACACACACACAATTGTATTGTATTAAATAGTTACAGAGGAACTGGGTGCGAGATGAGAAAGACAGAAAAGGAGGTATGCTATAGTTTGAGAGTCAGAGGTACCGAAAGTAGCTGTGAAGATGTGTAATGGAGGTATAGAAGGGAAGGAAGTGTAGATGGGAGAGAAAGAGGAAGGGGATGGTAAAAGGAGAGTGGAGGGGTAAGAGACTGAAATAATCTTTAGTTTAAAGTAAGTGGAACCAAAGGAAAATATAATCATCAGTGTAAAGACACAAAAAGTACAGTTTTGTACCTACCATAAATGTAGATGTTCGAAGATCCACATTGCTGCAGTCCTAACACTTGGGTAGTCCGCTGTCCCAGTCGGCCCGAATACCAAAGTATAAGGCTGCCGGCGCTCAAGGCGCATTTGTCTGACATCAGGACGATCCAAAATGCGCATGACCGACGCCATATCCTCAGTCTTTTCTTGCCCCAGATGTCAGAAGACCCTAAAAAGATAAGGCCAAAACCAAAAAACACCAAACATTCCTGAACCTAATATATATACAATATATACAAATTTACAAAAATAGAACCCCACCCACACCACCACCCCTAAACACAGAGGGGGAGGGTAAATTGGACTGCAGCAATGTGGATCTTCGAACATCTACATTTATGGTAGGTACAAAACTGTACCATGTTCTTCATCCCACATTGCTGCAGTCCTAACACTTGGGTAGAATCCCAAAGCAGAGGTAAGGGAGGATGGCTAAACTACAATGAAGCAGGAGCTGCCAAAATGCCCTGCAACACAGCAGTGGCAAAACCAGCCCTGGATTTAGAATAGAGAGGAAGGTGGTAATGCTTGGAGAAAGTATGCACTGAACTCCAAGTAGCTGCCTCCAAAATATCCTTAGTTGCCACCCCCCTTAGAAATGCTGTTGAAGTGGCAGTAGCCCTAGTGGAATGAGGCCTAATCCCAGCTGGAATCTCCTTGCCATGATGGGAATAACAGAATGCAATGCAAAACCCAATCCACTTAGATATAGTTTGCTTTGACACAGGCTTGCCCTGAGAACTCAAAGCAAAAGAAACAAACAACTGCTGAGACTGCCTAAATAGTCCTGCTTAAATAATAACGCAACTGCCTGTGTACATCTAAAGTGTGCAAAATCTTTTCCCCCTTATTTTGGGGATCTGCATAAAAAGTAGGCAAATGAATAGTTTGGTTTAAAGCCACACTAGAAACCACCTTAGGCATAAAGGAAGGATTAGTACGTAATGATACCCTATCCTTATGGAAAATCAAAACAGGCTCAACCGCCATAAGGGCCTGCAATTCAGAAACCCTTCTTGCAGAACTAATGGCCAACAAAAAGCAGTCTTCCATGACAAGTATTTCAATTCAGCAGTCTCAAAAGGTTGTAGAGTAAGTTTCTCCAACACAAAATTGAGATCCCAAGCAGGAGTAGGAGCTCTACGTGGGGGTCTTATGTGCTATGCGCCTCTAAGAAATTGCTTGAACAAAGGATGAGAAAACAATGGTGGGTCACAATCATAGTGAGCTGAAATTGCTGCAGCATGAATCTTAATGGAAGAGAAAGACAAACCTTTGTCCAATAACTCAGTAAGATATTGAAGAGCCACACTCAAATTAGGCTCAGAAACATCCAAATCCTTTGCTGCACTCCAAAATAAAAATCTCTTCCACTTTTCTGCATACACTTCGTGTACTAGGTCTTCTGGCTTCCATAATCACATTCAAAACTTGTTGAAGAAGTTGAGACCTGCTGTGGTTCAAAACAGAATATGCCAGGCTGTTAGATGAAGAGAGTGAAGCTTGACATTGAGTAGATGACCGTCCCTCTGAGACAAAAGGTGTGGAATTAAAGGTAAAGGCCAAGGAGGCTTCCTTACCAGATTCCTCAGTAATGGGTACCAGTGTTGCCGAGGCCAATCTGGAGCTATCAAAATCATCCTTGGCTTGTCTTGTCTGACCTTTAGGAGTACCTTTGGGAGGAGAGGCAGAGGTGGAAAGGCATACACATGAAGATTTTCCCAACTGAACGAAAGAGCATCCACTTTCCAAGCTGTGTGATGAAACCTTTTCGTGCAAAACTTTGGCAGCTGGTGGTTTAGTGGAGAAGCGAACAGATCTATGTCTGGAGTTCCCCATGACACTGTCAATTTTGAAATACATGAAGATCCAGTTTCCACCGTGGGGATCCATGATTTGCCTGCTTAACACATCTGCTAAGGAGTTCTGTGCTCCTGGCAGAAACCGTGCCTGAAGATTTAGCTGCAAGCTGAGCGCAGTCTCCCACAAAATCATTGCTTGCCTGCATAGAGGATAAGAATGTGTTCCCCTTGCTTGTTGATGTACCACATGACAGTTGTGTTGTCTGTTAGAATCAACACCTGCCCTGGAAGAAGTAACTCCTTGAAAGCCATTAATGCAAACTGGACTGCTAACATCTCCTTCATGTTGATATGTAGATGCTGTAGTCTGGCAGGCCACTTGTCTTGTATCCACTTTCCATTCAGATGAGCTCCCCAAGCTATGTCTGAGGCATCTGTCGTTAGAATCTGACTGCCTCTGGCGGTCACAGAGAGTCCCTTGTTTAGGTGACATTCCTGAGCCCACCACAAAAATTCCTTTTGAATGCAAGGTATTATTGGAATGACAGTGTCCAAATCCTGGCAGTGCTGTGTCCATACATTTTTTAGATACCATTGCAGCTTCCTCATATGCAGTTTGGCATTGGGAAGCACCAGAATACAAGATGCCATGAACCCAAGGCTTGAAGGACTGTCCTTGCAGTCAGCCCGGACTGAAGAGATAGTTGATGAAAGTAAAGGGAAAGATTCTTTGTTTGTCGGGGTTAAAAGGCCATCTGGGCTGCTGTATTCAGTCTCACACCCAGAAAGCACATGTCTTGAGAGGGTACTAGACTGGACTTTATTTCGTTCACAGAATACCCCAGGCATCTTAGCACTGCTATCACATATTCCAGATGCTGAAGAAGCTCGTCCTTTTCTTGAGCCAGAATCAGACAGTCGTCCAAGTAAGGATAGATTTGTATTCCTTTTAGCCTGAAGAAAGCTATGACTGAGCCAGAACTTTTGTGAATACTCTGGGCACAGTAGATAAGCCAAAGGGCAATGCAGAGAACTGATAATGGGAATTCCCAGCTCGAAACGCAGATACTTCCTGCAACTGAGTCTGATAGGCACATGAAGGTAAGCCTCCTTGAGATCTAAAGTTACCATCCAGTGATCTTTGCCCAGCAGAGGTAAAAGCTGTTGTAACGTTAACATTTTGAACTTGGGAATGTCCAGATAAGTGTTGAGGATAGACAAATCCAAAATTGGTCTCCACGTGTTCCCCTTTTTGGTACTAGGAACAGGCGAGAATAAAATCCTAGGCCCCTTTCTGGCACAGGAACCGCTGAATGGCCCCTATCTGGAGTAACAGAGAAATTTGCTTGTGAGCCTCTTTTCTTTGTATAGGAGGAATGTCTGGCATGCCTTTGAAAGGAGGCAAGGTATGGAAATAAAACCTGTAACCGTGGTGAACGATATCCAATACCCATCTGTCTTGGGTAATAACACTCCAATTTTCTTTGAAAAGTGCCAGCCTTCCTCCCAAAGGTGCTGCCAGACGAGAGGGCTCTGGCAGCTGAAAAGGCAGGTCATTGGGTCTGCTTACGAAAGGACTGACCCCTGCCCTCACCAGAAGACTGGGCAGGTGAACTCCCTGTTCTAGGCCTAAAAGAACCTTGAGCTCTGCCCCTACCACGTCTAGATCTACCCCTAGACTGAGAATCATAAGAAGGATATGTCCACCCCTTAGTAGGCCAATTTCTACTAAACTTCGGAGGCTGAACCTGCAAAAAATCTTTAACAGTCTGCATAGACTTAGCCTTGTCCTCCATTTTCTTTAACACTGCTTCCACAGGCGAACCAAATAACACATCAGATTGTAAAGGAGCATCTAAAATCCTTGTCTTTACATGCTCAGCTAAATTCTGATCCCTCAGCCAGGCGTGCCTGTGAAGAACTGACCCAGTGGCAGCCACCCTAGATGAGGCCTGTACAGCATCAAAACCACATTGCAAGGAATGCTTACCCACCTGTTCAGAAACATGAACTAAATCCTGCAACTCTTTACACTCAATACCTTCCGCCAGAGCATCTACCTTAGACTTCAATTGTGTAAGGAGATAATTTTGGTATTTCAACATGTGAAACTGGCAATTCAAAGCCCTCATGGCTAAAGTGGAAGAAGTATACACCTTCTTTCCCATCTATCCAAAGCCCTAGCCTCTTTATCAGAAGGAACAGGATTTTTAACAACAGAAGCCTTAACACCTTTAGGGCCCTGAGAAACAGTTTCTGGGTCTGCCCTAGGACTCTTAAAAAGATACTTATGAGGTTCAGGCACCCTATAATACCTGTCCGGTTTAACTGGGGCAGGAGGCAAAGAATCAGGGTTCAGGGAAGCCTCTGCAAAAACATCTTCTACCACATCCAGAACAGGAGGTATAGCCAAAGGCCTATGCTGGGGCAGAAACAAAAATTCCCTAAGCCTTTTCCTGGAATCAGAGAAATCTTGACCTTCCCATTTAAAATGCTCCCTCATGGAATGAAGAGTCTCTGAAAAAGAAAAATCTTCTGGAGGAGAAGCCGAAGGAGTAGAATCATCTACATCAGAATCAGAATAAGGAGGATACTCCTGCAAGTCTTCAGCCAAGACTCAGAAGCCTCGAACACTGCTCAAAACTCTCAAGCTCAGGTTCCACCCTAGGCCTCTTATCAGGGGGGGCATAGAACCTCTAATCATAGTAATCAAATCTTCTGCCATTTTAAGCATATGTTTCTTAGGCAGAGACCCTGAAGAACTAGGGGAGACCCCCACTGAAGTTAACCCTGGCCTGCCTCTAGAAGACGCCTTGGAAACAGAAGGGGAGGGCCTAACCACCTTAGGAAGGGAGGGGAAAACAGCTACCTGAGAAGCCCCTTCAGCCTGGCCTACCTCCTGAGAGGACACATCTTGTAACAGTAAAGTCTCTCCCTGAGAATCCAAAGGAACTTCTGGAACCACCGCTCCACCGAGCCCTCTAAAGAACCGGCGTCCGGGACAGACGGTTCTTCCAACCTAGGCTTTGCTGCTTTGTCCTTTTTTTTTAGAAGCGGGCGCCGGAGCATCCGACGGCATATTGTAATTACAACGCTTCCCAAAACTAACCTGGCACAATCTAATCTTCTTAATAGTGCTTTGTTAAATCTAGCACAAGAGCGACAGCCAACAACGCCGTGCTCAGGCCCTAAGCAAGGTATACACAAGGTATGGTAATCCCTATGAGGTATCTGTTTCCCACAAGAAATACAGTTATTCACTTTTTCTGACATCCGTTAAATACTGAGGCAAGAAAACCAAAATATTCCCAACGGGTACTTAGCCAACTTTGATTCGGTCTGAAACTCCGACTTCAGAAAATTTCAGAACGCCAACCTGCACTCGCAATACTGCTTCTGCAGCAGACCATGCGGCAAAAAAGACTGAGGATATGACGTCGGTCATGCGCATTTGTACCCTGACGTCCTGATGTCAGACAAATGCGCCTTGACCGACGTCAGCCTTATACTTTGGTATTCGGGCCGACTGGGACAGCGGACTACCCAAGTGTTAGGACTGCAGCAATGTGGGATGAAGAACATCAGCAGTTAAGAGCATCACTGAATAGACATCTGCAAAAATTCAATTGAACAAATGCCTGTCTTACAGGAGGACAGCATTTGCATACTCAATAAGCTCTTGAATAGCCTATTCCTGAAAATTCAAGCCTTCATTTTCTAGGAGAAATAATTCAAAAGACTGAGTGAAAGCAGTCAGGAAAATCTAGCAATAGTTGTGCTATCACAACACATACAGAGACATCAGCAAAGCATAGTAAGACAATTGCTATTTCTAATATATTTAAGAAAATCTGTCCATAACCAAGAGCAGCAAAATGTGGGTTCTTATATTAGGAAAAATTAGATTGCTCAGAGAAACTGGATAGCTACAGTACTTTAGTAACATCCAAGTCTTGTTTTACTGTGAAAGAGATAAAGGATGACTTAAGGTTTTAGTGGGGAAGATTATATTAGCCTAAAACACACGAGAACTCCACAACCCTCCACACCACATACCATGCATAGTCCACACACCAGTGTCTTGCAACCACTAAGGTCTAACCATAAACCCGACATATTAGTCATAGGAGACTTCATTGTGAGATGCACAGATGTGCTTCTCACCTGGCTGGATAAGGAGAAACAAAAAAAAACTGTAGAGCCAGCAAACAGTGACAAGCATAAAATAATTTATTAGGAAGACATAAAGCTAAGAATAAAGCAAACCGGTTTTGCCTGTCAAGCCTTCTTCAGTGCATTAAATTAAATAAGCATACAGGCAAATATATATAGTATAGTACTACCTGAAGTAAGTTGGTGTAAATTGCATCCTTCATTAGAGATATTCATTCAAGCCTGGGGGAAACAGGGCACCCATTTTAATAATCCATTTTTTCTCCATATTGTTTAATAACTGATGCCATCCTGATTTGTTATTACTGTTTCGATGTATTCTATCAATCACTGTAAATCTAAATGTGGCTTTAGGGTGTTTTTGTGTACGTTTAAAGTGCACTTGTTAATTTACCAGTTCTAATATCACTGAAGTGTTCTGATATTCTGAATTTGACACACCTGGATGTTTATCCCACATAGAAGGCTGAAGAGCTGCAGGAGGCCATGTAAATCACGCATTCAGACTGGAATTGGCAAAAAAACTTTATAGAGAATACTTGTCCAATATTTTTACTAGTAAATTCTTTTGTCTTGGACATATTCTTAAAATGGGTACAGATTCCACATGGGAAGCATCCCTGCAAGGGCCCACCTTCCAAAGTTATTTGCTTAGGGCTGTTGTCAGGTCTATTCACTAGTTTATAATGATTTAAAAATGAACCAATGTTCTTCCCTCTTCTAAAGAAAAAGTGACATGTATCCTCTAACAATGTGTTAAGCTTGGTGTGAGCCAATAGGATATTCCAATGTCTGTGGACACTGTTAATGAGGGCATCCATGTTTCTCCCATTGGTGGTCACCAATCTGATTTGGGAATTATTGCTTTGTTTTTTGCAATTGGCTTAGTTTCTGGTGCCATTCCAGGGGGGTCCAGTGCCTGAGAGCCTGGGAAGATATGGTCGACAGAACACAATGCTTTTCTAGAGATGGCCTGTATCTGTCTCACTTGGGCTTCAGGCTTCTGGCAAAGGCCCTTGCCTCCCCCCATAGTGCCTTTTTTAGGAAAAGCCATGAGGTCAATACTATCAACATAAAAATTTCAACAAAATGAAAATTAAAGGTCATGCTGTTAAACGCTAAGAGTCTAAACATGAAATTGCACTCATTGCAAGCATTCTTAACCCTGGAAGATGCTGACATTTGTGCAGTCACAGAAACCTGGTTCAAAGCTGCAGAGAGCATGCCGGCCTTACCTGGTTACTCATCCTATCATACATTCAGACCCCAAAATGTGGGCAGCAAAGCCAAAGGAGGTGGAGTTTCAATATATATTAAAGACACACACACTTTCATGCTGGTCAAACAGTATGATGCACAGGAGACACTCCAGGTGCAGTTAACCATTAACAAGACCCCTATTCAAATTATAGCTATCTACAGGCCCCTAAATTTGACTCAAGATGCCCACTTCACCTATATGGAGTGAGGGATTTGGGCACGCAGGTTGATAGCAACCTGAGTGTTGACCACCATGTTGTTTGCGTTGTATGGAAAGTTTTCTACATAGCCCACCTCATAAGTAAGGGTATCTCATCCAGGGACAAAGAGGTCATAACATCCTTGTATTCTTCCCTTATAAGGCCAATTATTGAATACAATGCCCCCTTTGGCATGTACCTCGCAAAGCACATACAGCAGCTGGAGAGACCACAGAGGTTCCTCACCAAGAGAATCCAGGGCCTCAAACATCTACCCTTCACAGACAGGCTAAAAGCCCTGTCCCTCTTTTCAAAGATGACCTCTCTGGCAGACAAAGCAATCTCAGACCCCGCCTTGATGGGACTGCTGCATATCCGCAAGTCAAGCTCCACTCGAGCAACCCATTCGCGTGACCTCAACCTGGTGTGTAATATAACTAGGAGTTATTGGCAGGACAGATTTGTGTCCCAGAGAGACTCCCCCATCTGTGGATTAGACTCCCTTCTCCACATCAAGCAGAGTAGCTCATTATCCCTTTTTAAGTGCAAACTGGATGGAAAACAGAAAATACTTACCTGGGATTCCACCTGTGTCCCTGCTGGGCAGGGGCATTGGGAGGTGACTTGTCTAAACATGGGCTAAACTCTTGGCTAGGCTTATAAGGGCATCAGGTCCAATAGCCTAGTAACCTCCTATGATCCTGTGGATGGTCACTATGTTAAACTCTGAAAACATTCTAGAGAAAAGCAAGCAAATTTTCTGTAATCAGTAATGTCTATCTTCTCTAGCTGTTAAATACACACACACACCAATTTCTGATTTTGCAGGATACCACTTTCCTAATATGCTTCTTCAAGTTTTGCAAAACCAGTTTCACAGATAACTGCTTGATGTCCACTGTTAGATTAGAGTCTCTGCAATATTAGAGAAAGCTGTCTTTTCAAGTCCATTTTAAGTATGTTAATGCAGAGCAATAGATGGGTGAGACGAAGTAGGTGGCTGCCCTGGCTGCAAACTGTTAGGGGGCACATCAGAGCAGGAAGTGCCAAATGGTTCCCACAAGCAGTTTATATAATAAATTAAGGGGCTACTTTTGTGATCAAGGGTACTTAAATGGCAGCCACTGCATGTAGGAGCCGATTGGCACTTCTTCTACAATGACAATCACTCTCCTAATAGCTTACACTGAGAGTGTTTGGCAGACTCTGCTTGCAGGGGTCAATCAGCATGTATTCTGAATGTCAGTCATACCCCCTGGCAGTTTGCACCCACAGAGTTTGGCTCATACCTCTTGACTGCTATAATTCAGGCACAGCTTTACGATCCTGTACATCAGATTTACCTTTGCTCCTCCTAGATGTAATGCTGTTCCTCAGAAATCAGACTAGTTTATGGGTCCATACCTTATTAAATAAATAAACCAAACTTGGTGATCAATAAATTAATTGCTTTGCAAAATACCAGAAACTTGACTGAAACAGAAAATAGACTCTGAGTAATAAATAACAAAGTGTAATATCTAAGCAGCCTAAAGTCAAACTATTTAAGGATGTTAACAGAGTTAAATGTTATTCTTAACATTTAGTTCAGATGAAAGATCCTAGTACTACAAAATAGTGTAACATGAAAAAGTATAAAGTAGGCACATAAAATAAATGGCATAATACATACCTTCATAGGAGTCCTGGATCCCATTTCGCATTGGTGGTGGAGGAGGGCCACCCTGACCTGGTCTGTCAGGAGGAAGTGGAGGTCCTCTTGTCCCTCCTCTTTGGTTGTCTGACCCTCCCCGTGATGGTTGGGGAAGTGGAACTGATTTCTGAAGGCTGCCATTTCTACTTACTGGTGGTGGTGGAGGGAGAGGCCCTATAACAGCAAATTTAATAACAATTAATGAATTAATGAGCCAAAAGATGACAAGTATACAGTAATCTTCAGCCACTCCATGGCTTTACCTTCCAGTTTGGAATACTGAATTTTATCAATTTCTGGTCCTGCTGATCATTTCATTTTAAGCATTATGATCATCACCCAAGTAATCATCTCACTCCCCTATCCTAACCATTTATCTTATTTATTTATTTGTTGGCATTTGATTACCAGGATAGTCCACTGCACCATAAGAGCTGATTTTCAGTGGAGACAGGGGGAAAAACTTCAGGTACATGTAACAATCCTGAGCAATTAAATAAATTGTATAGGCAAGTTAACTTCCAGAATAAATTTCCTGCTATACCCAAATTACTTTGTGGAAATCTGCACTTATAGTAAAAATCTACACTGACCCTTAAAGAGATTCAGACACCAAACTATTTAAGCTGCTACAACAGAGTCAAGTGGTTTGGGCTCTCATAAATATTCCTGCTTCTGCTATGTATTCAGTCAGTTCCTAAACCTGGATCATCAACATGGTAGCGGAGTGTAGTAATGCTGTGCATATGAGTGGCGTGTATTCTCACATTACATCATTTCTCTTTCCCCACTTACTATATGCACTGTACATCAGACACAGAACAGTAATTTCAAAAACATGTTCATGAATTTTCCATAAAATCAAATACATATTTCATAAAAATATTTGCAAATAAACAAACTCAGTTAAAATAACAGACTGCAAAAGATACATGGAGACATCTTCCTAGCACTGCATGCTATCCACCTCTGATCTGTGACAAAGTTAACATTTTAATTGTTTTATTCACTGTTTTATTAAAATTGAATTTTTCAATACATACACAAACTAATAAAGAATGAAATTATAACAGATCAAGCAAATAAGTCATTAAATAATGTAAAACTTTACAGTGAGTGTACTTATAGAAAATAAATGACAGATGGAAGAAACAATTTACCTATTTATCTAACAGATTACAAATTTTATTTATTTAGTCATTCATTCAGTGTGGTAACCGGGGTTGAGCACTGTTCCAAATGGACATATGTCACTCTCAGCCTGGACAAATATAAATGACAGCAGACAAGGAAGTTAATAAGAAGTATTATGAATGCAAACAAAATGTAAGAAGACAGCAATGAATCAGTAACAGTAATAATAACAAAGTACTCGTATAAGGGACAGTAGGAAGGGATGGTTAGAGTAAGGAGGAAGAGGAAATAGCAAAGGGATAGATCACAAAGTCTAAAAGGCAGCAAAAGTAAGATAAGGACACACAAATTAACAATATATAATATATACGATTTTCGTCCACATATATGGCAATTTTTTTAGCCAGCATATATAAGTTGGTCAGTATTAAACCTTAACTTCTTTAACAAGTACAACTACAAATAAATAATTAATAGATAAATAAAAAAAAAATCAGTAAATGGATGTGATGCATCCTAATTCCATTTTCTTGTTACTACTTGTACAGCAATAACTAGATTTGTGCACAACAGAGATCTTTGAGAAGAGAAAGCAGCAGGCTCAGATGAAGTCACTGCATATATGATCAAGATGTTGTACAAGTTAGGGAAAAGATGTCTCCTGATTATACTCAATGCAGTATAGAGAGAAAATTATATCCTATATGACTGGAGAATAAACATTATTGTGCCAGTGTACAACAAAAAGGGAGCATTCATAACTGTGGGATAGTACAGAGGCATCAAAGTCCTGCCACACTGCATTTTAAAGTTGTACACAGTGATGTATAAATGAATATGCATAGTAGTAGAAAATAAGGTGGGAGATGAGCTGTTTGGATTCAGATCAGGATGTAGCACAACTGACCCAATGTTTGTAATGAAACGGATAGTGGAGAAGAAGCTGGAGATGGGGAAAAGTCCAACTTGGTATTTATTCCTAGACTTGGAGAAAATATGTAACAAGGTCCCAAAAAGCTCATTTGGACACTCTTGCAAAAGTGACAGAAACAATGACAGAATGAGTACAGGCTCTTTACAAGGAGCCAATGACACAAGTATGAACAGTGTTTGGACTCACGGAAGTGTTTCACTGTTGGAGTGGGTATGCATCAAGGTAAGTTCCAACTCCCCTACTGGCCATACTGCAATGGACTACATTAGCTACAGGTTGGAGGGCACAGTACAGCAATAATGCTCTTTGGAGAGAAGACATTATAAGCAGACTACAAACAGAAACTTCAGTAAATGATAGGGAAGTGGAATGCAAAACTGAAGGCAAATGGGATGGAAGTGAGTACAAACATGACAGATATCCTGGCAGCAAATGGAGAGAACAGAAACATCTTACAATTGAGATAGAAAGCAAAATAGTGGCACAGGTAAACAGCTTCAATTATCTGTGATTGGAGAGTAGAAGGAAGTCTGATGAGAAGATCAAATGAGAATCAAAGTTGCTGCAGCCATATGTCATAGCGTGTCAGAGGTAGTTTGTGGCAGAAGAATGACAAAGCCAGAAAAGGTATGGTACAAGTAGTGGTACAATCAGTGATTCTGTATGGTACAAAATCCAGACAGTGAAGGCAGAGGAGTTTGGGACTCTTGAGGTGATGAAGATGAATTGTCTGAGATTGGTGATAATATGTAAATTATGAATCAGATGAAGAAACTTGGACATCAGAGCAGAAGTTAAGCAGTGCCAGTAGAAGTAAAAGTCAAGGAGAAGAGATTACAGTGGCTTGGTCACATGTGCAGGAAAGAAGCTGATTTGGTGATGATAATGTACAACAGACAAAACATAAGAAAGAGGAGATGAGGATATCTAGCCAAGAGATGGATGGAGTGCATAAGAGAAGACCTGTAACACTCAGTTATGACTGAAGAGGATAGTGGCAGCAAACTGAGAGAAGTGGGTATGGAATAATATAAAAAATGGTTTTGCTGAAAATGAGTCAGAAATAGGGATGTGAAAATTAAACAAAATAAAAAATACTCAGATACACAAAAGGTATCATTCCATTATGCTTAGCAGAACCCTATACTTATTTCCAATTGCTGAAAATCAAATTAAAGCAAATAGTATACCCCAAATCCATAAAACACACTGAATAGTATATGCAGTATTTAATTAGAAGCATTATTAAACATATTTATCAAATAATGTGGTGTGTGAAAAGCTATATAGAGACCATTCCAAGAAAAATATTTACAGGAAAAGAAGAGGTAGTCGATGGTAATACAAGACTGTTGTTAATATTTTATAAATATGTAAAGGATGATCCAGTCATTTAGTTCAATTATCCAATGACTACTGTATTCAATTATCTGAAATACTGTTGGGTATAAAATAGATAAAAATGCAGTTTTGATGATAAAGTTCAGATAATACTGAAGTTAGAAATACAATATATTTTAGAACATCTGGATCATTCTCAATTGGGATTAATTAAATGCAATCAACTGAAAATATCCACAAACCAGGTAACCAAAGGGAGGAAGAACAGCAAAGTCCTCTGTAGAAAACACTCCTTTATTGAATAAAACCGCAGTAGTTAAGCACTTTCATCCCTCTTATAGGGACTTCTTCAGAACAATACCATCAAGATTTCCCAGCATTCATATACATCTAACAATAAACCAATTAATACCCGTTAATTGCATTATTTAAAATTTACATTGTAAACAATTAAAAGAAACATACCCTTGTACTCATACTATATGCATGTTATTGAACTTTGTGACCTTGTTGAATAATAATGTTAACCCAAAATGGGATTCATTTTTAAAAAACAATTCAAATTCACCATTTCATTTATACCTGGAAACCTAGCGGCATCCAGAGTCAGTTGCCATTTTAATTCACAAACATCTAAAAACTCATTTAGTGTCCCCCCTTGTTGATCCACTTTAATTTGTTGTATTATTAAAAACCTAAATGAATGGCCTACATTTTCCATAAGATGCCTACTCAAAGCACTTGTATTCTTACCATGCCTTATGTCTAACAGATGCTCATAAATCCTGTTCCTAAACCATCTACAAATTTTTCCTATGCAGAATGTTGGACACAGGACATTTTGCAATATGAACTACATTCTTGGTTTGACAATTATAGTAACCTCTTATGAATATTTTCTTACCATTTAGTTTAAAAATATCACCCATACTAAGTATATGGGAGCACTGGGAACACATCCCACATTTAAAGTTCCCAGCCTTTTCAACCACACCTCAGTTACATAACCTGCTCTCCTGTTCCAAAATTTTCTTGAAACGTCTCTCTCTCTCTCTTGAAAACGAACATTGGTTTTTGTATAAAATATTTTGACATATTTTTGTCCACTGACAATAATTCTCAGTTTTTTTCTATTAGTTGACATACCCTGTGGGCATCCTTATTATAGGTTGTAATAAAACTCGAATATGCAGACACATTATTCTCTGTATCAGACTTTTTTACTTCTACTATAGCTGTTGTATCCAAGGAATTTAATATAGGTAAATAAAAGCCATTTTTCCATTTATTAATAACCTCTTCCCCAATAGCAGTTAACATTTCCATTGGCTAATTTATTTTCTTAAACATATCTAATATGAAATTCACTTCTTCCATAAATTCATTATCCAGGGAAGTCATTTTTGCAGCATGGACTAATTGCCCTTTTACTATAGATTTCTTTTGAAAATTAGGGTGACAACTGTTAAACTCCAAATATGAATTTGAAAAAGTGGGTTTTCTGTATATTCTTGAAACCAAAGTTTCTGTTCAGTTCTCTCTATTTATTTTTAATTCCACATCCAAATACATTATTTGTGTTTAATTATATTCATGGGTGAATTTAAAACAACTCAAAGTATCACTAATGGAATCCAAAAACTGCATTAGAGAGTCTCTTGTCCCAATCCAAATCAAAAACATATCCAAAAATCTAGTGTAATTTTTGATGCAACTCGTGTACCCAGATTTAAAAATAAAATGGCCCTCCCAGTATGACATAACATCATAATTTACAAATATGGGGGCACAAGATGAAATTTCAATATATGGAAAATATGTTTTTGGTGACCATAGATGTTTGCAACCTATTCTCGGTAATATCACATGAAGAGGGCTTAGCATGGTTTAAAACCAAATTACAAATAACAGAAACATATGATCAAGATGAAATTAATGTATTCGTGACCCTAATGGAGATGGTACTGAAACACAATTTCATGGCCCTAAGCCATGTGAAAAGAGTCTTGTACATCCATAATACCATATACAATCTCACTTTCTCTCTCTAGTTGTCATGAAGGCACCACAGGGGACACCAGAAAGAATAACATGAAAGTATTTAACATTTACAGAATTAATTCATCATGCCAAAGTTTGTTAAACACAGACTCCCTTAACTACTATAGTTACTATATATAAAAGTAAACGTACAAATGTGTAAAGAAACATGCAAATATATGAAAATAATTGATATATTTAATCTGTATCTAAGCCAAGTATCTACATTAAGTCTGCAAATTTATTTTTCAATATATATTGCTTATACTTTATATTTTTTTTACCTCTAAATGTCTAGAAAGATTAAATAGCAGACCACTGTCCTTTAGATTACTGTAACTTTGTCTAAACACACTCTTAGACTGCTTTGACTCAATAAAGCAACAAGTGTAGAGATAAGTATCTTTACTTTTCTATTTATTTTCTTCTAAACAAATTCCAAAAACTAATAGTGAAAATCCACATAACTGTTAAACTGCAAGTTTCATTAACAGCTGAAACTGGAATATGAAACTGATGAGTACTACAAAGAAAAAAATAAATACAAAAGTTACAAACTAATGATCATACTCTATCAATGGAAGCTATGATCCATCTCTCTTCTTTAAGCAAATTCCCCATTTACACTTTAGCGGTGGACGCTTCCAAGGCTTCTGATCACATTAGCACGGAATTCTTATTTGATTCCCCACCTTTCTTCAACATTCCAAACTCATTTATCAGTAAAATTAAAACCCTATACTCCACAGCGTATACTATCTTGCAAGTCAATAAACAGGCATCTAACAGAATTAAAATTGTTAACAGGGTCAGGCAGGGCTGCCCTCTTTCCCCTCTACTGTTCAATCTTTACATGGGACCACTTTTCATGCTAATCAAACAAGGTACATTTCATCATCCACCTAGTATTTTTAACTCAAATATCTTTTTATCGGCATACGCTGATGATTTAAACATCTATTTTACACTTCCCTCCTCTGACCCAATCAAAATTATATCTTCTATTAACTCTTTTTCCAACCTCGCAAACTACAAACTTAACAGAGAGAAGTCACTAATTTTCCCGATAAATATTCACTCTATGTTGCCTAATATACTTACTAATACGGGTATTAAATCCAAGCAACAACTGCTATATTTAGGTATATCCTTCTCTCAAGGAAACTCCAATCATTATCAGGACAATATACTGAAATGCTGGTCAAGTGTCCAAAATGATCTTAACAGATGGGCTAAACTTAAGCTCCCTTTCGTGGCCAGAACTGCAGTCATTAAAATGAACATTCTTCTAGATTCCTATACCTATTCAATGCAACTACCCAACATTCTGCATAACAATTTCTTTAAAAATATTATATCTCTTCTTTCAAAATTCATATGGGTCCCCAAATCTGTTAGGATTTGTTATGCAAAACTTACCCATCCTAAGGAACAAGGAGGCCTTGGCCTACCTGACTTTAAGACCTACTATGAGATTATTAATGGAAGCAGAATTTTAAATATCGCTTCATACCACAAAGGCCACTCCCCTTGGACACCGGCATGGGTTGTCCTGTATAACAATTATGTTAAAGCACTGAACTTTAACCCCGCAGCACTCCCATTCTTAAATAAGGTAAACATAGGCAATCTTAAGTGAACTAAAGGGATCTTGTTTAGCATAAAGTCTCTTCAGAACCTATTTAACTCCTTGAATTTGATTAATTCGTTCAATACTCTTCAACCACTTCACCTTAACCCTAACCTAAGATTGAATGGACACATGTTAAATCTGGAACAATATCCCCTTCTCTTGAATATTACTATTTCTGATCTCTTCCCTCTTAGACATCAGTCACTTTCTAGCCTAAGAACTAATCTGAATTTACCTAAAAGTTATACAATCATATTACGACAAATTAGAGAACTTGTGCGTTTATATCTGGAACACCCCTTGGTCTCCGATGAGGATATATCAACCTGTAAAACATTGAGGAACTTGCTTCTCCTGAAGAAAAAAATGATCTCAAATACCTAAAAGGTTATTATGTCACTTAAATCTCAGAACAAGCTCATTTTTTCTAATTATTGGCCAAAAATTAACCCTTCTATTAACCATAATCAAATCTCTAAGGCTATAAGATTAAGTTCCAAATATATACCCTTAAAAAAGCTGAAATTTACTCAGCTTATGATAATGAACAATGTGTACTTTACTCCGGATGTTCTTAATAAAATCTTTCCCAATCACTCTCCTAAATGTCAGTTCTGCTCTAACCAAACTGATGATATTCTACATATATTCTGGAGTTGCAAATGTACCTACAAGTTATGGTGCGCTCTGAGAGTGTTACTTGAGAAAATTGGTTATGAAAAATCTACCCTTTCGTGGGAATTTACCATTCTTCATATTCCACCCCCTGGTCTATCTGAACGGAATTATAGAGTTCTGATCCCTATTTTTATGTTAATTAAATACTATATTTTCTTGAACTGGAAGAACAGCCATTCTCTTTCTTGGGAAGGCTTTAACACCTCAAAGCTCATAAATACCTGTTCCACAATATTAATCACAAACCTATAATCAAAGTATGGAGAATTCTATTCGATCATATTTTAAAATGACTGCATTTTTTTTTATGTTGATATCATTAGCCACTATCATGCTGTTCATGTTATATCTATTTGTTGGGCAATGTATAACTGTATATAGTTAGTATAATTATTATCCGTCAATCTATGGAATATATATAGTGTTGTTATTTTGTTTATGTTGTATGTATAATCTGTTTGTATAAAGAAAGTTTCAATAAAGAGAATTAAAAAAAAAATAAATAAATACAAAAGTTGAAAATGTTATAATACTATGAGAAGAGTTTCACTATTACTGCAACCAATTTGACTACTTATATATTTTAATAAATAAGATCTATTTAATATTAGAAAGACAACAGGAAAGGCAAACCACCCAAAATATCAACCAAACACACCAAAGATTACATGTTATGTAACTAGACTTATTTCTACTGAACCAAATACAAATTGTGAAATATAAAGAGGCAAGTGTAAAGACAAAGGCAATAACCCAGCAAAAGCCATTAACATATATAACATTCTGAAATGTAGCAAAATATGTGACACTAACCCCATCACAGGTATTGCAAACAGTGCAGAAGTAACCACTGTAATGGAAAGATCCATCTGCTAATATAATTCACCTTACAGTCAATAGAGGTTGCCACTATTATGCATTAGATATTCACTTTTTAGGTCATCAGCTAATTAACTACCCATCAGAGATATCACTCTAATATATCCCAACACAGTCTACTTAGCCACAACTCACATCAACAGTCACAAAGGTCATGACAGCCAGCCACACCACTCTATAACCTATCTATCTCAGAACACTTAATAATGTACCCCTCTTTTCTATTACTAAGAACCAGAACATTAATTAACTATAATCATCTTAGTATGTTAATGATTTTATCAAATTCCTCTCTCTTCAGAATGCTTACCACTTCCACTGCAGTATGTTCAAACTCACCCATCGCTTTAGCTGATAAATGAAGGTGGAAAAACGTTATAACTTCCAATAATATATTAGCATTCAGTAATGAAGTAAACTACAGCTTAATCCCCACTAATTCAATATTAATACAGTAAAGTATTGTAAATACACAAATTGGAAAAAAGCAACTTTAATTTCTTGACATGATAATTAATACCCTAGTCAGTGAAATACACTCTTATGTAACTTAAGTCATGTGTTTTTATCTTCCAGTTTGCTTATTTTTATGTGGATTACATGTATTTACAATTAAAGTACTTCATCCATTGAATATATAAATATGCATTTACCAGTCAGATTATTTTACTTATAACTGAGCAGCATGGTTTTTGCCCCAGATCTCAACCAATATTACCATATAATACTTGATAGTTACCAAAATATATACATAAAATCTACTAAATGTGTGTTCAGTTATTCTTGATCACTTGCTCATAAAGTTTAATTCATCAAGACTAATACTGTACAAATACATTTACTATGCAGAGACTCAGAGATACAGAAAGTTACTTTAATGTCTGAAACTCTATTATAAACAAGGCTGTGTGTACTTCAAAAACATCTGTTTAGATTTCCCCTGCTGATATAATTTGTTTCTTCTCCTTTAAGTTTCATTGACATCTGGCTTTTCCTAGATTTTACCATAGACTGTACTTCAACAACTCTCTCCCCCAATCCCTAAGATATCATATTCCATGTTCTAAGAATCAAATTATGAAATTAATACAGATTTTTACTATTAAGCATCTGAAACCATGCATACTAATTATTGCTACCATCTTTTCTTGGGTATCTGTAGCCATAGATAAAAACTACAAGGTATGGGCTTGGACATAATCAAACCCAATATTTATCATACAATAAAACTTTATTAAACTATGCGTTGAAATATTCAGTATCTTTTATATCATTTGTAAATTTATTCCACTGAACTAACATTTCACAAAAACATAATCTAGTAATGTTACATTTTCTAAAATTTCTTAGGACTCTTATGCCTGTGAAAACTGAATGATTTTAGTCTGAGGCATTAAAAGAAAGGATTCCTTCAAGTCTTAAAAATCCATAATTAGAACTTCTGTTAACTTTCTGTAAGACACTGTATAAAGGTTTAAGGCCTTAAGTCTTTTGAAAGACAGACAGACTAGCAATGGAAGTAAATCTCTTAGTTAATCATTAATGAATGTACTTTTAGTGTTAGTATCAGCATGGTACAATGGAAATCCAAATTTAAATTCTGCACTGAGGAAACTTATAGAGTTTCTAAAGCTCAAATCTTAGTATCCCAATTAATAAAATAAAATTATGTTGTCAGTCAACATCCTGTGATCTTTAAAGGCTGTAACATGTTCAAACTGTTGCCTTTCGGGATTATAACTTAACTATTTTATACCCCTTTATTCATCAGAGTTCACTCTTGTGGTGAAATTCTTAGACAGATGTCCTGATCATAATCATCTATAGCCTACATATTCATATATTGTGTTTACATAAATAAGTAAATGAAAATGTATGCATAATAAAAGCAGTAATGTCTATATTCCCCTTCATGCAGCTTCCCCAAGACCACTGACCCTTGTTTTCCATACATCCACCATGAGAGCTCTGTGATTTCCACAAGTATGTATGTCAACTGCTTCCTTAACTTTTGACTAACTCTGCCTCTTCTGTTGTGCCCCTCTTACACAAGCACAAAAAAATCTAAAAACAAACAACCATTAGAGTCACAAAGAAAATATTTTAAATTCCATCCATCCTATTACTTGCACAAGGCATGAAGAACAGGATAGATCCCTCACTCCCCCACCCAAGTCAAACAACTACAGTCCCAAATATGTGCGTGTGCACATGCATATACACACAGTCTCCCATATCCATAAATGAACTAATAAGCCACACATTTGCACCTACACAAGCATTTTCGCTCCACACACAAACATATAGACCCAGGGAATTTTTCTAAACACACTCACTCACTAGATATATAACTCGCCTCAGTTTTCAACCACTTTATTTTTAAAAGACCCTTTTAGAAACATTTAATGCAACTAGCTTGAGCACTATCCCCCCATCTCTACACATAGACATGTACCACAATCATATCAGCTAGCTTGGGCCTTGTATTTTTTTCTGAGCTACTCCCCCTCATCTTAAATTGCCATTTTGATCACTGGCACAGAAACTCAGGATCATGCCATACACAGAAGACAAGTACTTGTACTGTAAATGACATAATCACCTAGGTACTCTTCAATCTAGACTCACAGGTGCCAGCCCCACTACATTACACCTGTAAAGTTAATTTTTTTAACAACCTCAAGCAAAATTCCTTGGGCTTTTTCACATTCCTCAAATTGGTGATTAAATAATCACCAAAGTGGCTAGGCTAATCCAAGCTTCAAACATGTTTTTTGTAGGAGTAGCACATCATAGGTAGACATCCCATAGTATTCAGCTTGACTAATGGTTTTTGTCCTTTTATAAATCAAAACTTTTATTTCTTAAAAATTTGTTAATCTGAAGAATTGTCAGTCACAGAGGAAAGTGTTGACTGAAAACAAAGCTCAGTCTTTTATTACATCCCTAATAAAGTGTTCCAAGAACCACAGCCATTTTTTTCTTTGTGTGAACATGTTTGTGTATGCATTTATATATAATCATGTTATAATAGGCACATCAGGTTTTACATTACAACACTGTCTGTAGTGTTTCAATGTATGTGTACATATACAGATACACATATATTTATAAAATGGTCAATAAATCTAACCAGTTACATTAATGTAAAAATTACTTTTTTTTAGTTTTAAAAATAAGCATTACAATGTAAAAAGAGAAGAAAAGCTGGACAAAAGAAAGTTTAAGTTAATATGCTGTAATCTTGGTTTGTTGTGGTTGGGGATAGGAAGTAAAAGTGCACTAATTATATGTAGAGTTGATATGTTTTCTCTTATTTTTTCATAGATTAATATCTGGATTAATGCCCTTGGCTTAATCTAAAAACACGTGTTTCTGTAAGCAAGTAGGCTTGATAAATAAGACAAAATAATGAATGCCATTAGAAGTGCTAATATTACTGAATATGCAAGAAACTTATCTGGTTTTATTCTCCTTTACCAAACTTTTAGTTGGAGTTAGGAAATCTACAGCTGAAGGCAGGTGTACATTCTGTTCTGATCTTTCCAAGGAGATGAGCTGCAGATGCAAAAAATTAATCCTGAGAGTTTTGAGCATTTGTTTACAGAGGGAAATGCAATTAAAAAAATTAATTATTGGATGTGAATAAGAAAGAGCAGCTTCCTTAGCAGCCTTAACAATTCAGTGCAGTTAATAGAACAGTGTATAATTTAGTTTAAGAAAAAATAATGTTTTCTGAAGGCATACAAGCTTTTTTTTATATCTGGGAGAGAATAGAGACAAGAAAAGAACAGACAGCAAACAGTGTAAGTGGGAGCACAGGCTGCAACATGCGCTTTAGTATGGATAACCTTAATTTTAGGTTACGTAATGCCTGTGGGTGCAACTGTCTGTTTGAGGCAACTGTTACCATCAGGAGGGTTAAACTTTATTTTTTTCAAAAAATTTACATAATTTTGTGTGTGTGTGTTTGAAGTTAATAGGCTATGGAGATGTTCTGAAAATTTATTTAGATTTTTTTGTTTGAGGGTTTTCATACAAAAGTCTTGAAAAAAGTAACATAGACTCAACTGGAGATGACAAGAAACAACTGTATAAAAGACTGACCTACCAAACATTAGTTTGTGTATGTAACACAAAAGTTGAAAATATATAAAGTTATGGATTATAGGTGGGAATGATAACTTCTTATCATAATGGCTATGCTATCTGTATTATTTTGAAATATGAATGGCCTTGCACTTGTATAAAGACATGCAAAGTGCAGTGCTGCAGGAGACATATTTGGAAAGAAATGATCATGTAAATTTGATGAAGAAAGGATTTCAGCATGAATTTTAAGTAGAATATTGGGACAAAGGAAATGAAGAGCAATTATAACAATTGTTAGAGGAGCTCCAATAGTGAGAGAAGGAAAAAAATCATAATGGCAGACTTACAGTAAAGGGGTTACTGGCAAGGGAGGAGAATTATGCTGGCATGTACTTATATTCCACCAAAAACTGCCATTGTGGATCTTAAGAAAATGTTGGGAGAAGTAATGAGCTTTCAGCAGGGAATGTTACATATGGGTGGGGGGGGGTTATAACTTGATTTGTAGTAGTAGTATCTGAGGGACCAAGAAGGGAAAATATAACAAAAGATAAGTTTATTTCTGAAGAACTTGATGAAAGTATATGATATTAAAGATATAAATTCAGTAGTATGAACTCTAAGATAATTTACATATTATTCCCCAAGGTACAATAACTGGGCTGGACAAGATATAAATTATATTTCACAAGAACGAGGGCATTTAATTGAAAGCTTCAAAACACATCCAATAACTATTTCTGATCATGCAGCAATACAAACAAAGATAAAAATGCAGGGCAATGAAATAAAATTAGACAAATGGAGCTTTACTACCTACCTGTTAAGAACAGAGGAATTTAAGGAATGAGTAGTGGAAACTAATCAAGAATTATTAGGGGAGACAGAATTTTCTTCAAAAGTTATGAAATAAAACTGAAACACTGTAGCTTCCCCATCCATCTGTTAAACAGAGAGAAACTCAAAGAATGTGTAGGGAAATTATTCAGGAGTTATTAGGAAAGCACATTTCTGCAGAAAATGTAGCTATGGAGTGGGATAAAATGAACTTTCTCTCCTGCTGTCAGCTATCAGTCACAGCAGCAACCATCTCAAATTACTTTTGCCGCTTTGACAGATATAAAGGGGAGGTGTTTAGTGGGAGGCGAGAAGAGTTTAAGGACTACAACTCAGCTATAACAAAAGAATGAAAATTGGCCACTTTAGAAAGAAAAAGTAGTAACAGGCAGTGAGAATACTGTTCTGTGTGGATTATCCCCATTTGTCTTTTAAGCAGTCATTGAAAAGCAAGACATGGTAATTGCTTCGCGCCCTGAACTACTGCACAAGCTGTACACATCTGATGGTCAGTCTCCTAATCCCTTCTATTTTCACCCATGAACAAGACCCACAGATACTTTATCACATCCACTTGAGGTAGTTACACCTCCCTTATCAGTAGGGAACATGTCACTCTTTTTAAGAGGAGGGATACATTCTGTGATAAATCATAAGCAGATCAGAAGTGTTATGATAATTATCAGATTAAACAAATAAACAATTATGGATGAAAGCAGAAAGTGATGAACAAAAACAGAGCAGTTAACCAAAATACTGGAACTTAATTAAAGGGGAGGAAGCTACAAGAAAACAGGCTTGATAGGATACCTTCTAGATTCCTTAAGAAATTGTCAGGAGTGCTGGAAAACTCTCTAATGATATTCACTTAACTGATCTTGGGCCACTAGCAGGATTCTTGCAGAATGGAAGTTTGAAACGAATTCTACTCTATAAAGGGAGGAAATGTCAAAAGCAACTTGGTGATCTACTGATCAGTGAGTCTGACTTTAGTAGGGAAGAACATGGAAAGCTTGAGGGAAAGTCTAGTTGGACTTTTGGAAGGCAACTACCTCTAGGACTTCAAACAGCATAGATGATTCTGTGAAACAAACCTAATGCAGTTCTATGACTTGATCATAATAGAAGCAAATATAGGCAAAAAGGCTGATGTCCAGTATGACATTATTGCACAAAAGGCTGGCATGCCAACAGAGGAGGTGATGTAGAAGACAAAAGTTGTCATCTGGTAGAAAGTTGACTAGTGAGAGAGATGCACAAGGTAGCAGTGAGCTGGCTGAAAGGGAGTAAGTAGTGCAATGCACAGGGGCTCAGTCCAAGAGCCTGTGCTCTTAAATGCATTATTCAATGACATAAAAGAAGGCTTACACAATAGACTGAGCTCTGATATACTTTCATATACACACACACACACACACACACACACACACACACACACACACACACACACACACACACACACAAATAAATAAAAAAGGATAGCAATAAGAGATGGCAGAACAGCAGAAACAGTCTTAAGACAGATTTGAAAAGATACTAAGAGAGTCTGACCAACACAGCCACCTGGATTTTCTTGAATTCACTGCTCTAGGCTGGAAAGCATCAGGGACCAGATGATTATTTGTTGTTGGTCTCCTCTGTGACTATGGTAAAAACTGGAGCTACTAAACTTAAATGGAGCAAGTGGGTCTATATCACATTGTTGAAGTTTTACAACTTTGAACGCTATATGGTCGAACCCATATGTTCAAAGTTGTAAAACTTCCCAAACTTAAAAAAAAATAAAAAAATAATTTTATATATATATATATATATATATATATATATATATATATATATATATATATATATATATAAAATAAAAAAACACAACTGATGGTTGTAAGCAGGGGAGCAAGTGCCCCTGCACCTCCCCACACCCTCCCCCTGTTTAAATATACCAACTCTGAGACCGCATTACAATACAGTACAGTGCAGAAAGGGAAGATTTAAATATAGCCACGCCAACTTAGTATTGACACACTGGGAATCCAAGCACATTTTGTCAGATACCAATAGATTTTACCATAAGATTTTACGGCATATCTGTTTTGTTGATGACATTTTTTTTTTGTTATGGAAAGGTAATTCAGAAGAACTAGATGCTTTGGTGCAGTACATGCATAGTACAACTGATTTTCTGAAATTTTCTTTTAAGGCCTCTGAGTGAGAATGAGTTCCTAGACATAGTATTGACCAAATCTGATCTTAATCAAGTATCTAGTAGTATTTTTAAGAAACCAACTAAGAAGAATGCACTTCTACATTATAGCAGCATGCAGCATGCACCCTAGACATATTCCTCAGAACACTTTGAAAGGACAGATTTATAGAGTGCTACGGCTACACAATAACGATATAGATGCACAGAGAGCCTTGGTAGAACTTAAAGAAGAATTTTTCGACAGAGGCTACGCAGTCAGAGATATAGATAGAGCTATTGATGGAGCATGGGCAGAAAGGAGCAGATGTAAACCATATTTTAGCAATAGTACAGCAGTTTCGGTTTCATCAAGTCAGCAAATCTCTTGCACCAATACTTTCAGGGTAATGCTGCAATATTCTAGTGACATCAACGAATATTGCAGCATTATTAAGAAGAACTGGAACATTTTACATACTGCCCCAGAGCTGGTGAATAAGACTGGACACACACCTGCCTTTTGTTTTAGGAATAACATGTCCCTTAAACAACACCTTTGCAATAGAAATCAGCCTAGTGTTAACAGAAATAATATATCTGTCAGAAAGGGCACTTTTCCATGTAGAAGTTGCTCAGCATGTAAGTATAGTTATACTCATTCATGCTATATGCATCCAGTATGTAACTTTACCATCAACGTAGATTACTATGCTGATTGCAGACCTGTTAATCTAGTGTGCTTTTCGTTTTGCCAAAAATGCCATGCATTTTATGTAGGCAAAACCAATCGACTACTCAAAGAAAGAATACTTGATCATGCTAGGGATATTAATACTACGAAGGAAAACAATGCCCTAGCTGCTCATATCATGATGACGGATTATTCCTATAGTTTTAAATTTTTAGTATTGCAGGTAATCAATATTAACGTTCGGGGAGGACACAGAGAACCGCACTGAGTAGCGGAACAAAAATGGATTCTCCTGCTTAATGCAGAGAAGCCTCCAGGACTTAATGGGGCCTTCTCACAAACCTTTTTGGAAGGCACGTAGGTTAAGACACAAATAATTGTATATACATATTTAGAGTATTTTCTACCCTATCCTATACATTGTTTCATTGCTTGTTTTCTGGGTTCCTATCCCAGCATTTTTAACTGATTGTTATAATTACTGATTGTAAGCTGCGTTGATTTAAAGGTGTTAATTAATTGTTTGTCAATAACAGAGATATAAAAAGGCTCTTTGTTACATTTTTATTTGTCTGATGAAGTGACTGGTATGTCGCAAAAGCGCTTACATTTCTACCTGTTTTTATTGTTTTTAATAAAAGAGCTTTGCCGTGTAAGTTTTTCGTGCAGCATATTGTTTTTACTCTTTGGTGTTCTTGTCTCAGACACATCTGAGGGAATAGAGAAGAGCACCAATTCTTTGCTGATAACTGAAAGAGAAGTACAGCACCAAAGGCTGGTTATGAAGATTCTAGCAAATTAATTAGAAAGGCTGATAAAGAAGGCAGAAATGTGGCAGTTGAGATTCCGTGCAAACAAATGCAACATACTACATTTAAGCCAGAACAGCTGTAATGTGAAGCATCAGCTGGGAGGAGTGAACCTGTGGCAAAAGAGCAGTAAAAGGAAGTGGTGGTGTTAATTACACTTGGACTGGTCAATGGGAGCAGAGACAGAGGGTAGTGGTAGCAGTAAGCAGAATGCTAAGGTGCATTCTGAGGGAGATGGATTCTAAAAGCAAAGAAATAATGTTTCCATACTGCATCTCCTTGGTTAGACCACACTGGGAGTACTACATGCAGTTCTGGAGGCCATATAAAGAAAAGGACATCAGGCTGTTGAAACAAATTATGGAGAAAGGTACCAGATATACCTGTGAGATGATAGGAAAGGAATATGACCAGATGCTAGAGGAATTACAGTGTTTCTTACTTTAGACCAGAAGAGAAAGGAGTAACACAATATTAGTGCAGAAGATACTTTCAGGGAGATGTGAAGGGGTCATTATAAATTTGCAAAGGCAGCAAGGTGCAGGGGCTAACTACTTTATGGATCTCCAAAAGGACTTTTTTCACAGAGAATGCTATGTACCCATGGAATGGACTACAGGAAATAGTAGTAGACAGAATACAAATAGACATATAAAAGGGCATGGGGCCAGGCAGGAAAATGTATGGATGGAAGGGAGGTGGATGGTCAAGGTACTTAAAAGGGCTTATTGTCACATGACTCTTCTGCCATAAATCAAATGTAATACGATCACAAATGGTACAAGTCAGCGTCAAGGCTCAGTATAAATGGGTCTGTTTGCATAACCATTGAGAAATGTCAAATTAAGACATGTAAAATTTGCCTAAAATTACTAAATAAAGTCTTTTCTATAGTTTTAAAATACAGCAGTTGTAATTTTTGTCATACATCACAAATACAGGATAACAAAATGTACAATATACAAACAGTATTTCACAATAACTTACCTGATCTGCTTGGTGGCTCTCTAACAGGAGGAGGTGGTCTTTCATTGGGAGGAGGAGGTCTCTCACTGGGGATACTGGGTAGAGGTGGTCTTTCACCAGGAGGAGGTGGTGGAAGAGGACCAGACCGACCTGACATAGGAGGGGTCATGGGAGAAGAAGATGGCAAAGATAAAATTCGTTGAGGAGTCCTGGGGAAATCATCACCACTGTTAAAGCTAGGAGGAACTGGAGGTAATCCAGGTCTGTTTGGAGGGGGTGGGGGTGGAGCTTGTGATGATTGTGTTGGTCTTGGTGTAGGTGGGACTGGTGGTTTATTTGCTTGTGCTGGAGGATGTGGAAGAGGAGGCCCCTCCCTGTTTGGTGGAGGAGGTGGAAGAAACCCATCCCTGTTCAACTGAGGTCTGTTTCCTGATGGAAGGGGTGGTGGCCTGTCATCCATTGACCTATTAGGTGTTGGAGGAAGTGGAGGTCTACTGGAAGTAGGAAATGGTGGTGGACCTGTTGAAAAAGGTTGGCGAGCAGGTCCTAAAGAGCCTGAATTTCTGTTTGTTGAGAAATGGGGTTGGGCAGGCCCTGTGCCAGAAGGCTTATTTCCACTTGGTAGTGGAGGAGGTCCTCTGCTCTGTGAATTTGAAGGTGTTGGTCTAGGAGTATTTGGTACTGGTGGTGGTGCAACATCAGGTTTTGAGCCAAAGTCAGGCCTTGGAGGTAGCATTTTAGATCTTGGTGGTTCAGGAACACTGCTTCTGTGGATTGGTGCCATACCAGGGAACCTTGGAGAGCTGTCAGGAGGTGAAAAAGGTTTTGCACTTGTTGATCTTGCTCCAGGAGGTAGCAGAGGTGGTCTTCCTCCACCAGTATCTAGAAAACAAAAACAAAAAAAAAACACAAAGTCGCTTATTTAGTGATCTAAAACAAAGTAAGCACATGATATTCTTCTTCAAATTATTTTTCTCTTTGTAAATCAAATGGTGGAAAATGGCTATGGACTTTAACCCGTGTGCTGCTTCAGAAATAGAAAGAACATAACTAGAAAAGATGAAGGCTGGAGCATCACAGAAGGACTTACTATTGTGAGGCAGACAAACATGGACTGCTAATTCTAAAGAATACAATGTCCTGGGAAATCTCTGTAGCAGTGAACTCTCCAATTCATCCTTTTCATACTCTCAGGATGTGGTAGAGTCCAGCCTGCCTACAAGTATATCAAGCTTTTTCTGCCTTAGACTGTTCTATGCTCAGAAAGTTCTTTACAGATAAGGCGTCTGCAACTAAGAGGGGTATCCTCTTACAACACTCAAATGAGACTATGATTTCCTGGATAGGGAATACTCTGGTCAGTGATGAAGATCACATTACCCACTTTATCACCTTCATAAGAAATTTGAAATAAAGAGGCTTTGCCTTATGTTGCATGTCCTGGATTCAAGTTCCTCATACTGAATAGTTTTCTGCTTTGAGGTTTGGGTCAGGCTGAGGCATTGACACTGATGAGCTATCTTTGGGGACTGAAAGCTTTTTGAGGCTTTGAAGGCCACTTTTATCCTCAAGAAAACTACTTAAGATCTTCTGCATAACTTCTTACCTACCTCCAAATTTCTGTTTCTAAGTACAATTCTGCAGAAAGTAGTGACTCTAGAGGTGGAAGATCACCTAGTTGTCCATTATATGTTGAACCTGTATTATTCCAGAGTTTGAAGATATAATATTTGTAAGACTTTCAGGTAAAGGTAATTGGTGAACCCCAAAGGGCAAGTATCAAATACTGTTTCATATTAGTGCTTTATGACCTCTTGGTACCAAGCGAGTTTGAGAACTGAGCCTGTGGATTTTATTAGGTCTTTTTCCACTGTTTTCTCTACTGTCAGCACGACCTTTCTGGTTTCTGTGGATTGATCCTATCCTGATCAACTCCTTTTTAATGGACCAGTCTTAACAAGAGGTTTGGGGCCTCAATTCATCAAAGTCTCTGTTGCTGCCCAGTGGTGTTCCCAAGGTTTTGGTGCTTGGATATCAGTTTTCTACAGTCTATATGCTGTCTCTGGACAATGTTGTCTGGAAACATATCATGAGTTAGCATAGCTATACAGACAGTACTCATCCACAACTCACTGCTGATCCAGCCATTGATGAGTCTAAGTGCTGTGAATGCCTGTTTTTTTTATAAGATCTTAACCCAAAATGGTAGCAATCTGCAATAATGCAATTTTTCAGAAAAGAAAAGGATAACAATATTGGTGTTGACCAAGGTACCAGTTGCCTTTGCTTTGTACCTTCTGCCTTGACTGTCAGTGAGGCTTTAAAGCAGGGTATCAAGGTACATGATCTGGGAGTGACAAATGACCATGAATTTTCATTTCATAATCATGTGCTAATCGTTCATTTAACACCTGACAAATATCTCCAGAATTAAGCCATTAGGAAATGACTTAAGTACTGTCATGCATGCATTAGTTTCCTCTTGAGTGGATTACTGCAATGCCCTGCATCTAGGACTGCCTGCAGGAGACGTTCTGCAACTCTAACTAGTATACAGTGCTACTCCCAGGTTACTAAATGTGATTCCAAGTTCATCACACATTACTCATGTGTTGGTGTCTCTGCACTGGCTGTATGTGAGGTATTAAGTCACCTAAAAGATTATGGTGCTGACACACCTTCTCTTAGATGACTTGGTTCCAGCTTATTTGAAAGGCTTGGTCAGACCATACCACATGACCAGGAGTCTCTTTTCCTCTACTGCAGGGGTAGTAAATGTTCCTAGGGTTTGGATGACCTCCACTGGCCAATGTGCATTTTGGTGGCTGCACCAATCCTTTGGAATTCTCTACCCCAGATGATGTGCAACTGTTTCACATAGTAAGCCCTTTTCAAGCAGTTACCTACTTCTTGCCTTTTGATGAGACCTGGAGAGGTATTATGTACTTTTGGTAAGTTGTTTGGTTGTATAAGCTTGTCTGTTTTATTTTTATAATGTGCCTTGAATATTTTTAGAACGGTATAATATAAACAAACAAAAACAGACACTAAAGGAGAATGCTGGACTAAAATAAAGAAAAGTCACTTTCATTATTTTGATTCTTCCATCAGAAAAGCCCACTTATAACTTCCACTGTGGGCTCAGCATCCATCCAACCATAACCCTTTTTCCCATGCTTACACATGGGATTGGGGTGTCACTTCAACAGTGACAATCAACTAGAGCCAAGGTTCACACCACTGGGTGGCTAGCCCTACTGCAGCATGGCTGTCCTGTACCACACACTTGCATGCACACTCACACTTTGGCTAATTTAGTGTGTCCAATCCACTTACTACATATCTTTGGAATGTGGGAGGAAACTGGAGTACCCAGAGGCAACCCACATGAACACAAGGAGAACATGGACTCAACATACTCTTCTGAAAAGGCACTTGCTGCATTTTTAAGTATTGTCATATCTTTTCGCCTCTTTAGAATGCCCTGAACTGGTCCACTTGAGTATCTCATCCTATACAGCAAGTTAAAATTAGTTTGGCTATGTTAGCCCCTGTTATTCCTCTTGGGCCTGAAGTCTTACAAAGCTCCATCAAAGGCCATCCACTCTCAGAGTACATTTTCTCATACTTTGAATGTCTATAATTATGTCCATGTTATGCAGTTTAGTTTACATAGAGTTTTAGCCTCTATGAATGTCATTTAAGTAGCCTTTTCAAATTCCAGTGCCTGAATTATATCACTGACAAGTGTTCAACTAAAAAATAAAAAAAAATAAATAAAAGTAATGCTATTTGTCAACCTGTAAGTACTCATAAAGACTTCTGTGAAGCAATGGTAGCGAAAAATATCAAATCAACAAATCACTGTGTGGGAAAAAAAGACAACTGTAGTAAAATGGCCCTGGCACCTTGTCAAAAAACCTTATCAAAAGAATAAAATGCAAGCAAAGCAGCAATGACATAATAAAAAAGATTAAATGAAAAAATTAGACAAATAAAAAATCAGGTATTTCAAAAAACTTACCTTTGAGAGAAAGTTTCAAATTTTACAATATGTATGGCTTCTTTTTATCCCATCTCAGAAAAGCTTCATGTGCTTTATCTTCAATGCTTCCTTGCAGTCATTTCACCAGTTTACTCTCTTCAAATATCCACTTGTACTAAGGGTTGACTGCACCCTTCTCCTCTAGGTATATTATCTGCTAGATACTCTGACCTCTTACTGCACATATCATTTGTAATGGAAATCAACGTAATGTATTCAATACGCCCTTTTTCACCATTTCTCAGCATCTGCATCAATGAACCCTCTTCTACTGGGTCCACTTTTCCCCAGTGGTCACTACAACTTGAATATTAAAATTCAGACTTTCCAAAGCCTTCTCAGATGGTATAAATTGCTGAAGTACAGCCAAATTTTACCTGATCATTGACTCTAAATAGCAAAATATTGAGAAATGCAAATCTGTGATATGTTCATATTACAGCCACACACTGCAAATGGTTCCAGTTAGCTTCTCTGCAGTGTACTGTGCTTAGACACTTGAGAGAATTAGATGCTGTACTGAACATTGACTCAACAGTCCTACTACATAAAATACATAACTAGTACTAGGATGCAGCACGTTGCATGTGTTAAAACAATACATTTTGCAGAAAAGTGTTTCAGAGGTCTAATTTACTAGGGCATGGTTGAATTAATAAACTATAGCCATTGTCGACTTAGTAAAAAATTAATTTGCTAGCTGGCATACTATTTTAGCAGCTTGTATACTGGCTTCAGTTTTCAACTAGCAACAGTTGTTCATTCTCAAAACCATCTGAAAATTAAGAACAATCAGTTTTCTCTTTGCAGAATAGTCTAAACCAGCAACCAATCAGTATTCTGGACTTGGACAAGTGCTACTTTAAATTCGGTATAGATTTGGAACACTGAAAATCAGGCAGCATTTTATAGAAGCCTCTGTAGGTATTTGCAGCTACTTACAGTCAATGAAGCAGATTTTAATGCATAATCTTCTGAGCAGCAAGTTTAACCAGGGATGCAAAGAATAGCTAGGTGAAATTAGAACTTCACATAGGAAGGAAGGCAATGAAGACAGTGGCAAAACCTTAGTCATGGATATACTCATTAAATTTGATACTATTTCCTATGTCTGATGACAAAAACCTAAATAAACAATTCAGGAATTTAAATGTAAATGAAGTCAGAACTGGTTACATTGTTGTACACAAGTAAGGACAAGGACAGGAAGACTCCTAGACTCACTGTCACGTCAACAGTGGGGTTCCAAACTGACTCACCTGTATGAACCACCAAAGTATGCAAGATGGCATACATGGAAGCATTTAACCTAGCTGGTATCCGTCCTTTCAAATAGCACTTAACATTACAGAGGAATGTTCACCAGAAAAGACTTTGCCTTCAATGCCAGTGAGAAAAAAATACAGTATTCTGGATTTGTCAAGCACCCCAGCTCGGTATACTACTAAAGACAGCAAATAAAAGCTGATTAAATAGTAAAGACCCTGGAGTCCTTGTAGACAATGATCTTCCATTCAATACCTATACAGCCACTGGCATGCACAAAACATATGAAACTGCCCACCTGATCTGCTGTGGGGTCCAGTAGCTGTTCAGAAACGTAACTACACCATACATACAGTTCTTAACCAGTTATAGAATACTACACTCTGTGCTGTAACCTTTTCACATTCAATTTAATTCAGATGAAGAATGTACAAAGACTTCTCATAAAGATGATCAAAGTACTTCAAGACTTGCCTTATATTGGAAAACCGCTGCTAGGAATACTTGTCCCCTATGATCCAAACACAAGAGGATGTTTGGCTTCAGCAAAATTTAATATAATAAGTTGTATCAAGAAATGTGACAACTTCGGTTTACTATCAAAATCTCACAGCTGACTAGTGTGAGTGTTCATGTATGCGACCTGAAATGTCGTAAAATGCAATAACCAATTGTTCACATAACTGAAAGTGGGAATTAAGGAAAGTTGACAACTCAGGAATGTCGACTGTCAAAAATACCTACACCTCCGATGATATGCTTTGAACATTTTGCATGGGTGCAAGCCCCCATGTGGAGGGGCTGCACTCACACACCACCTACTACTTATATATACAAACTCTGAGACGGGAGCTTGCAGACAATGTCCCTTTATTTTTAAGGAAAAATTCATTACCTTAAACAACAGAATGCATAGCAGAGTTAACTTTAAAAAGGGTAATTGTAAGACTAGCAAAGTGGTCTATTTAAGTGTTTGTGCCACATGTTTTTAATTTTATGTAGGCAAGACTGAACGTCCCTTAAGATGTAGAATATATGAACATGTAAATGATATCAAAAATGGGAAGCAGAATAGTACACTGTATAAACATTCTCAGACTTGTTCTAACTTTGATAAGATTTTATATCTGATAGTGAATATTATTAAATTGGATGGCGGGGGGGGGGGACTGGAAAAATATTTTCAAGAAAAAAGAAACAGAATGGCAGCTTAGGTTAGCTGCAATGTTCTCCCCAGGCTTAAATGATGCAATTTCTGTTGTTCCTATGTTACATGAAAAAGCAGATAAACTATAGCAAACTATAAGGTATATGTGTTTTTTTAAAAAAAAGTTTGGTTAAATATATTGAACCATTACATATTTTAATTTATGCTGCAAAAAGCTGCTTTGTGGTGACCCTATCCTGGCTTTTTTAATTAATTAATTGATGTGTGAAGGTTTTGAATTACATTTAACATTTTATTTGTGGAATTTCAATTGATGTTAGTATTTAAACTGCCTTTTTTATGCCCTCTTTGTTATTCTGATGAAGTCTCTCTTTATTGAGACGAAAGCACTCAATAACTGTGTTAATAAAAGACTTTTGTGGATTATAGCAGCTGCGGTGGTGATTACTTGGGCTACATCTCTTTTGTGTGTAGTTTTTGCTAAACTCTGAGATTGCACTACAGTGAAAGAAAGATAAATTTCCCGATCCCCACTATAGTGTGATCTCCATTTAAAATAATGAATCCACAAGAGCAAATGCACACTAGCAAGTGGATTCAGACATTTAAAAGGCAAAGTTATGACAACTTAGAAAAGTGCATTTTGGCCTTCCAAGGTCGAGTAACTAATTTCCGACATTTTGATGGCAATCCAACAACTTCATATGTCAAAGTCTTCCAAGCTTATACAATAAACTTCCTCTCATAGTTAAACTGAACTCAATAGTTGATACATTCGACTAGGAAATGGATGATTACATGGGCACCCTTTACTTGCAACACAGGAACAAAGGTCTTTGATGGCCAGCAGTTAACGAGTTTATCAAGGTCTGAACCGCACATCATTTATTATGTCTGATCACGCAGTATTGCTGGGCTGATACAATTTAATTGTGGATAAACACAGCTGTGAGCTAGGCAACTGAGAGCCAAACAAAAGTTTGTGCAACCTCTACCCCAAACAGCAGGCAGACATGCAAAATGTGGCATTCACATCAATGACAAGTGTCTTGCTATCTCATCTTCACTAAGAACTGTAGGCTTTAGATCAAAAGCTACAGACTGGCTTTCAGTAGGATGCCACTGTTTGCTTCAAGCACAATAGCTGAATGGCTTGCCTTAGTCTATCTTTGATAACTTAAAGGAGAACAGTACATAAAAACTGAAAAAATATGCTTTTCAGCACATATCTTGAACTTTTCTGCATTACTAATGTCTCCGTTTCAAAGTAAGTGGTTGTTATTATTTTCTAAGTTGCCATACCTAAAAATGCCCTGAAAGGGGCTGCCGTTGGTAACATGATTTAATTTTACAGTTAATACCATTGCCTTCCTGACGTCATTTGAGATAGATGTGAGGAACATTTACTGTGGGTTACAACAGTACTGTGACTGCCTAATTTTACTGTCATTATTAATTTGCATGTTTAATTACATTTACTTCCTTTAATTTTCATTGGTGGCTATTTCCGCTACAGCAGTTTAAGGAATGTTTGAATGACAGGCTTGAAAATGTAGCCGAGTTAATTGCTCTTTCTGAGTAACAATTGTAGTTTGGTGTTGAACTGTGAGAAATTTGACCCCTGTGATTAATAGGTGTTACTTGGGGTAAGATGGTTTGTGTTGCATTCTCAGATTTTAATATTGTAGTTAGAATTAGAGTCGCTGATGTTAATCTTCATTCCCCAACTCACTGATTTGTCTCAGCAAACTACTATGCAATGCAAAAATGCTGCAATAAAATATCAGAAGAAACATACACTTGACAGAAGAGAGTGTAGAAAAACATGTTAAATGAAATAAAGATAGAAAGTAAGAAAAGTAAAATTAAATATTGTCTTTCTTTGTGGCACTCAGAGTTTGATTAAAGGGAAAGACAACTAATTTGTAAATAGATAAATTAAGTGTAAGTTTTTTTTCACATTTGAAATCTAAGCTCGAAACCCTTGCTTTTGTTCAGACTCCAGACTACACATTGTCTGAGGTGTGATGCTGGCACTCTGTGACTGATAAGGCACATTTAAATGCCAATGTAAGAGCCATCGCTTTCTTAATGACTCTGTATTTGGAATAAGCAATCTAACCACATTACTTTGCCACTTTCAGTAGCCTTTGTGATATAAGACATGACAAGATGAATGCACGAAAGAAAGATAAACAGAAATAAGTTCAGAGATAAAACAATGGAATAATTATTAAATTACTTTTTCTGTATGTGAGATGTGTAATGTTGAATTAAAGGGAAGGAAAATCAATTTTCAGGAAAAAAAAAACGACATTTGGGTTTAGTAATATCTTGATGACTGGCCCTGTGGCTGTATATAGGTTATGAACACACAGACTACCTATGCAGAGGGTCAATTTAATACAATGGAATTAATTCTCAACAAAAATAAAAAAAAAGGATTTTAGAAATTATATAAATATTGGAAGTGTATATTTTTCAGAATCAGGAATTGATTTCTTGGGGATAAAATCTGGCAAGAAAGATGTGAATGTTGAGTCTTGGAAGGATGTATTTACTGAAGTAAAAAAAGGCAGTTAATATGTGGAGATCTTTCAGCTTACCTTAAAAGGTATATTTAATACATTCATATAAAGGGGAAAATAGGCTAAATTGAAAGGCTAAACATACTTCCAGAAGTAATGGAGAAAGAAACGTATAAATTCTACCCAGTGTCCATTCACCAAAATAATACTCATACTTGAGCTAAAAAAAAACCTCTCTAGCCACTGATAAACTCCAAACTGATTACTTAAAACTGACTGTTGGCACTACAGCTTTGCCAGTCTCCAGCCTGAAAAATAGATTCACATCAGAAAAATATGTCTCATCTATTTGGAAACAGTCCTTTATTATACCATTACACAAAGAAGGTACATCTGCAAAATGTAACAACTACATACATACTTGCTATACTATCCCCTTTGTCCAAAATACTGAAGAAATGCATCCATGCACAGCTTACGCACCACCTTAGTTCATACAAGTGTCTCTCCAAAACTCAGCATGGATTCTAACCCCACTATAGCACAACTGCTCTTCCAGATTTTAACAATATTAAAAAACAGCATAAAATGGTGGCAAAGTAGTATTTCCACTTCCTTAGATCTAAGGAAAGCATTCAACACCATAACACATCATTGCCTTCTCAACTTTTGTTGGTCTCTCCCAATCCTCTGTTTTATGGTTCTTTAGCTATTCATCTGAAAGGCAGCAAGCAGTTAAATGACCATAGCATTTCTCATTCTTTCTACCACTAACCATTGGACTGCCACTAGGACCCCTTCTTTTTAACATCTTCATTAACAAGCTTCCTACTGCTATACACTCTGCTAGCAAAGTTCCATACACCAATGACTCAGCTTTCATATGCACAATCCCATCCTTATCCATACTCCAGGAGAGTAGCAGGAACTCTTTCTCTGCAGATAAATCCTGGGTAAAAAAAAATTCTAACCTACTACTTAATAACAATAAAACAAAACTGATGCTTTTCATTCCAAAACACTACCTTAATCAAAAACAGTATTTTATTATACCTTCAGTAAATAATACTTAAATTAAAACAGTAACCTAAATCATGCTTCTGGGTATAATAACTGATGGTAGTTTTTGGGCATAGGTTCATAAGTACTAGGCTAGCTGCTTTTGTGGGGTGTTTTAAACTTAGTCAATTTTCCTTTCATATGTAAGAATCAAATCCTGTACATTGTGCCTATGAGGTAACCATTTTAACTATTATCTCAATAATCCTTTAAAATCTTTTGCTGACTGGAAGTTGATACAGTAAACATGTGCAGGAAACTATATGTAACTGCCATTGAAGCCACACAGACACACACACAGACACACACAGTGAGATTTGTCCCTCCTACCTATTTAGTTATACAATCTAGAGATCACAGTATTAGGTGCAAGCACCACAAGACAAGTCTACTTCAATCCATTAAAACACATTAGAAACTAGGGTCCCTCTATAGGATCAAACAGTACCTTACTGACAACGACATTAGACTCAGCCTACCTACTTCGATCCCTCATACATACTCCCCATACCCTTAAATACTTAAAAGTCACACACAAAACCAGACTTGCACATTAAGACAAGGTAGCAAAATTTGCTACCAACCTTTTATATAGGGAACACCATTGTCATGCCCTAAAACAGCTCAACTGGCTTGAGCTACCAGACTACCTAACATAACTCACAGCTAACTACTGCATTCAAACCTATTAATCCCACAGTAAAATACATAACAGCACTATTCCCAGCGAGGGACTTCTGTTCAGGTGAAGAATTCCTACTAATTACAAACTGAACAAACAGCTCAGCAGAGGAATCAATGTACTTGTATCATGTCTCCAAGCTCTGGAATGCCATCCCAATCCAATTAAAGTTGGTAGAAAAATTTCTAAGCTTCAGGGCTTTGCTTAAAAACATCTCAGCCAGTCTTGGTTATGCTCATGTTGCTCATCTAGTTGAGGTTATCCTTACCACCAACTGCTCAAAGCCCATCTTCATACCTACCCTACGTTATCACATCTTTCCTCTAACCCTTCAACCTTAACACTTCTAACAGCCCTAACCTATAACTATATCTAAAATATTTCATTATAATCACTCCAATTCTTAAGAAAATCCGCAAATCTTTTTTTTTCTGGTAACTTGTTGCTTTCTACACTTTCTTACAATTAACTCACATCTCTTAATGCATATAACTGACAAGTTTTTATTTTCTAAATCCTTCCTTTCATACATAATAGGACTTATTTATAACAACTGTCTCGCAACACAAAACTCACTGGACAATGTTTTTCTGAGATATCAGCCCTAATGAAAGAATGTCAAAAATAAGTTTTTTTATTGTCAGTGTGATTTTATGATTATTAATTCCTAAAATTATACTCGTTTGTATATCTTTTACTATAATGTAATTCTTTGTGTAACTAAACAATGTAATTGTGCTGTCAGCCAAAATAATGTAATGTAATGTAATTCCACATAAAATTGTGAAGGAACTGTAATGTGCTGAAGCTTTTCTCTCCAGACTTCACTGAAAATTGTCATTGCCCAGTTGGACTTTCCCAGTCAACAAGGACAAATAAATAAAATACAAATAAATTGTCTGAAATAATTTGAGGATCTAAATTAAATTTCATTAAACTGTGTATATTGCACTGCTCTACAGAACATGGAGGGCTGGGATTAAAAATCCATTTTTTTAATCTTTGCATAAATTTTGACAAAAAAGATTAGGGAAAAAGAACATTAACTACATCTGCAGGACTGGATAACATACTATGCTTCCTACTGGATAGCCTGAAACACGAACTGTCAGACCCCTGACAGATGTTATTAAATAATAGCTTCAAAACAGGCTCTGTCAGATGAATGGAAGACAGTAATGGTCATTCTCTTACACAAATGTGGGGAAACACGTCTGGGTAATTTCGGATCCATAAGCCTGGCCAGTCTCATCTGTAAGGTTATGGAAAGGATCATTATGGAACTAATAAAGAGGGATGTAGATGACACACACACTATCAACCTATCCGAGTTCATATTATTTAAGAGCAGGTCCTCCTTACTTAACATGGTTGACTTCTTTGCAAAAGTCACTGAGGCAACAGACAAAAGCAAATCAGTACACACTACCTGTATAGATCTTGCAAAGGCATTTGACACCATCCCACTCAGGCATCACACAAACTCTCCCAGCTAAATGTTAACCCATATGCAACTCGCAGCATAGCACAATGGCTCACAAATAGAATAAAATGAGTAAAGGTGGGCATCTCTACCTTCTCCAAAACTAGTCACTAATAGAGTGCCACAGGGTTCAGTCATTGGACAATTTCTCTTTGGCATTTACTTCTCAGAGGTCAAAGCTAATGTTGAGGGATTGTGGCTGACCAAGTTTGCAATGACTGCAAACTTGGTGCCATCATAAACTTTGCAGAGGACACCATGATCATGCATGAAAGCTTATTCAAACAGTTGGTGACAAAGTCATGGACTGAAACCAAATGACAAGAAATGTACAATCATATCTTATGGCAAGCATGGCTCCCTTTGTAGCAACCACATTGATAACACCCCATGAAAATGGATTCTGTACTCAGAGATCTAAGAATCTGTATTGAAAATTAACTGTCCTTTGATCATCATGCATCCACTCCTTTTTCGTTGTACACCTTATGTTAAGGTCTAGGCCATCCAGATCCAGAGATATGATTGCTCCTCTGTACTTGACACTCATTAGGCCAAACACGGAGTATAATGCCCCTTTCAATATGTATCTATCCAAACACTGGCCACAGCTGGAATGGTCAGAATGCTTCCTCACTAAAATATCAAGGGCTTAAATCATGAAAAATTATGCAGACCATTTTGACACATTGTCTCTCTTCTCAATATCATATAGTCTACTCAGTGCAGCCTCTGCCTTGTGTATAAAGCCTCAGCAGACCATGTTCTGATAGACCTAGTGCACATTTGGAAGACCAATAGTATCAGAAACATCCACTTAGAGACCACAATCTTTTTTGCAAGATTAACAGAACATGTTTTAGGGATAGGTATGTATCACAGATAATACCACTTCTGTGAAACTAGCTTCCCCTCCACATAAAGCAGATGACTTTTCTTACTGGATTCACATGTGACTTTGAAAAATGGATGGGTAACCACAGATTCATCCCTGGTTTATCACCAGTGGCCTTCATGGATGGGGAAACATGCAAGTACTCAACATATACTTGCACGACTTGTTCTTTTAGAGATTTATATTGCAAAACATAAGTGCTAATAATTACTATGAGAATGTAGGGTTACGTTTCTTAAGATGCTCACATATCAATAGCCTAGTAAGTACCTGTGAGCATATGAACAAGTAAATGAATATCAAAAAAAAAAAAAAATCAAGCTCTGGAAGCTTAGGACAGGTGATGTAATGGATAATAGGAACAAATCATGGACAATTACTGTTCTATTAAACTAAAAATAATTATATAAAATAAGCAATCAATGAAAGACCAAACAGATGTAAAATCTATAAGAATATGAGAGATTTTCTGTGGAGATTAATTTAAACAAAGCTACTGGTGAAAGGCCCAATAAAAGATAAGCAAATAAGTGAGCAGTTGTGTAATCAGTTTAATGTTGAAGAAACTATAGAACTTGCCATTATATAAAGTCATCCACCCCTGGCAACTATTATATTGACAACACACACACCTTAGAGTTGACCCAATAGTCAGGGACTTAAGGACACTTATTGACAGTAATCTAGCCTTTGACCATCACGTATCTACAGCAGTGAGGAAATTATTCTATGTTGCACAACTTATAAACAAAGGTATTGCATCTAGGTCCAGGGAAATCATTGTTCCACTGTATTTGGCATTCATCAGACCTGTCATTGAGTACAATGCCCCCTCTGGTATGTACCTAACAAGGCATATCAAACAAGTGGAACATCTACAGAGGCCCCTCACAATAAAGAATGCAGGGTGTAAGTAGAATGTCCTGTGCAGACCACCTCAAGGCCCTATCCCTGTCTCCTACAGGCTGTTGAGGGGAGATCTATGCCTGGCATACAAAGCATTACCAGATCCCACTCTAATGGACCACATGCATATCCACAAAACAAACTGCACCAGAATTAGTCATCCTAAAGACTTAAACCTTGCCTGTGACATAAATAGGATCTGCTGGAGAGACAGTTATGTATTCCAGAGACTACCTCATCTCTGGAACAGGTTCCCCATCCATTTCATGCAGAGTTCCTCTCTAACGTAATTCAAATGTAATTTAAACAATGGGATAGAAAACAGGAAATTCATCCCTGACTTGGCATCTATGCCTCTAATGGACACAGACAACCTGTAAATGATTCATCTCCCGGGCCCTTGCTTGTAAGTGTTTCATCTCCCAAGCCCCTGTTTACACTTATCAAGGGTACCAGAACTTGTCAGAGATGCATGGTTAGTCTTAAAAAGATCATTAGCCTAATAAACACATATGAACCTAAAAATGGTGAAAGAGACATGGGGAAAATTAAAAAAAAAAATAAGCAAGAATGCTTTATGCAAATGAATGTAGATATGATGGTTTATAGGGTTTATAAATAAAGTGAGGTATAATGGATGAATAAGGTAGACAAACTATTAATGCCCGCTGTATGTAATATATGGAGGGCAAGATACAAGGAACTGCTGTTTAATAAAAAGTGGGTTAGAGATGCATTAATGAATAAAATAAAAAAATGCCTGTGGTACAAGGGGGTGGGAAGTTTAAACATTTATATGTTTTTGGTAGTTATTCTGCATTATTGTATTAACATGTACTGACGTTTTAAAATGTACAATATGTACAAGTGTAAATACTGCTGATACTTTAAAAGGATAAGGCCCTCTACTCTTTTTTTGATAACTGCCATGTGATCTTTTACATGTACCAGAGCTATTGCCAACTTAGGCCAATAAGATCTTGGTTTAATGTCCCATCTAACTCTCTTGCCATAGTTGTGTTCTTCCTGAAATAACATCTCTCTGTGGGCCATCTCCAGTGCTAGTGTCCTGTAACATTTTGTTACTAATAATCAATGCAGAATGTCTCTGTTTACTATATGTAACAGATTGTACTTTAAATCAATATAGAGATTAGTAGTTATAGGAACATCTCGCTCACCATCTCCCCCTTTAACCTCAGTAACATTCTCTTTTGCTTTTCTTAAAGCTTCATCTTCCCACTGTACTTCTTAAACTTTATGTGGCTGAAATCTAACATCTGATAATTCTGGATTACTTTCTTCACCAACCTGACATGAAGTGGAAGGTGTGACTTCCTCTCCCCAAACAAACTGAAACCTCTCCTATGTTCTCCTCTACAAAGGGAAATTTTGAACAATTGTCTCAAGTTTTTGTTTTCCACTATTTGTACATATCATTTGAGCATTCCTTTTTCTTTAGCTTTCTGTTCCCCTATGACAGAAATGGGTTTAGAACTCTGCATTTTTTATTGATCTAATATTTATACGGACTATCATTTTATTGTTCTGAGGGTTGTCAATACTTAAATGCCCTTCTTCTTTGTTGTCCCTTGTCCTCTGTGTTTCTCTGCTAACACTTTCTGTAAGTCTCTATAAAGACAACTGTAATTAAATGAATTCTGTTTCAGATTTGAACGTACATAATAACATCTCTTTCAGTACTGGGATTCTGTTGGTTCATTACTGGGACAAGTTTCTTTTTTTTTTAAACAGTTTTATTGTTTTAACATACAAGAGAAATATCATAACAATTTTATACAAGTAATTAAAAATAGATATGATTATAACATTCAACAAAACAACTAAAGTATTTACAAAGACATCCACTACAATCAGATCAATTAATTAAACTAAAATACCATGCTATTGAAATTAGGATTTTTTTAACAAATTTTGTAAATTATCCCATACAATATAATAAGATGTTTTTCTAGTTGTTCTTGACCTAATTGTGTTTATTTCCATATGGCACACTATATTCATAACATTTTTAAATTCATTGAACGAAGGAGGTGTATCTGAAATCCAATTTATGGTTATTATTTTCCTAGCCACTGCTAGAGTAGACCATAACAAGGGAAGCTTAACCTTTTTAACACTTTGAGGTACAGGTGTGTTGAATAATATAAGATATTTAGAAATAATGAAATTATCTGTAAAAAGAGCCTGCAAAAATTCATTAACTGACTTCCAGTATTCTTTCAATTTTATACAGTCATAAAACATATGAGCCCAGTCAGCATTAATTTCTACATTACATCTCTTACATTGATTATCTTTATTATTTATTTTATTCATCATCAAAGGTGTATAAAAGATCTATGTAAAATTTCCATGTATAAAGTCTCCAGACAATGGAAGGCGTAGTTCTATAGGCAGATTCAATATATATTGTTTATCTTGTTGATTTGGTGGGTCCCCATTAATAGAGGTGAAATAATTCCAGTATGTATCTACACTGTAAAAAGTTTCTTGTCTGATAATTTTATGTATGTATGAAAGTTTACCTTTATCAGAAACTTTATGTTGTAAATTTAATATCAAGTAATCAATCAGTGTTGGAATAGATTCTTTAACTGTTATAGACATTAGATCTATTCTATCAATGAGATGTTGTCTAAAGGTTTGAACCTCTAACCAGCAAGTTTCTCTTAGATCAAATTCTTGTTTTAAGAAATCTAGATTTTTAACTTTATTATCAGATATCAACTGATACCAGTACTTTAGATCATTATCTATAGCTAAATGAGTTCCTTCAGAAGTAGATGACAAAAGCATACCCTGAGTATACATTATAGGGAATATAATAAAATTCCATTCATTATACTTAGTATGCATGAATATAAAGTTACGATAGCTAATAATAATATTTAATGGGTAACAAACCATATGTTTAGGTGTAATAGGTGAAGTACAAAATTCCTTTAGTAACCATAACATGGAGTTATTTACAATCATATTTTTATGTGTTAAGGAGATTTTCATGAAGTGCATACTAATTAGCTCCCAATAATCTTTCCATTTTGCGACATATGACTGATCTATTAATAAAGTAATAACTTTTACAATAGAAGAGATAGTATATAAATTAAAGTCTGGAAAAGAAATACCCCCTTGAGACCAGCTATTAGTATGTTTCTTTAATGCAATCCTAGGTCTATTAGGTGCCCATAGGAAATTTAACATTAGTGTATTCAGTTTCTTGATAATTATTTTTGTAGGTGGAAGTATTATTGATTGTATTAAGTATAAAATCTTGGGGAATATTATCATTTTAATAATTGTAAGTCTCTCCTCCATAGTAAAAACATATTATTCCAGGTATTAAAAGATTTTGTATATTAAGAAAACAGGTATTATAATTATTATATATAATAGATTTAATATCTTTAGATAGTATTATACCTAAATAAGTTATCTGACCTGAATTGGGTACATATTTAGTAAAATCACTAATGAGAATATTTTTTCGTGTATATATAGGTAGTATTTTAGTTTTTTCTTCATTGAATATTAAACCAGAAATACTTTTAAAATTCATCATTTTATCAAATAGAGACTGCATAGAAGAATTAGATCCTGCTGATGTAATTAGATCATCTGCAAAAAGTTGAATTTTGGATGTTGTATTTTCATCTATTTCAAAACCCTCTATGTCAGTACTGTTTCTGATCAAATTAGCCCAAGGCTCCATTACTAAAGTGAATAATAGTGGAGAAAGTGGACATCCTTGTTTTGTACCTTTAAGAATGGGTATTTTTGTGAAACATATGTTCCTACCTTAATATAAGCCAACGTTCCTTTGTATAAATGCTCAATTAGATTTACAAATGCATCTGAGAAGTTTGTGCACTTCAGTAAGGTAAACAGATAGTCCCAACTTACTGAATCAAATGCTGAACTTATATCAAGACTAATAAGTGTTAAATCTTTCTTTTTCCTATTTGCAAAATCAATTAATGTTAAAGTTCTTCTTATATTATTAAAAGTATTTCTATTTACAATGAAGCCTGCCTGATCTATATCTATAATGCCAGGAATGATTGTCTTCAATCTATCAGCAAAAATACTCATAAACATTTTATAATCAACATTAAGTAATGAGATGGGCGATATGAAGTACATCTAGTTGGATCTTTATTAGGTTTTAAAATTGGTGAAATAAATGTATATTGCCAAGATGGGGGGGGGTTATTAACTCAGTTTGGGCCAAAATAAAAACCTTATGTATTAATGAATATGTACTTTTAGAAAGGATTTTATATATCTCTGGTATAATACCATCATTACCTGGTGCTTTGTTTGATTTAAGCTTATTTATTTGTGTAATAACCTCTGTATATGAAATACTTTTGTCCAATAGTTTAATCTGTTGTTTATTAAGCTTTTTATTCATGTTTGTGGTTATAAACTCCTTTATTTTATCTTTAGGTTCCATGTTAATGTTATTATTGTTAATATTGTGAAAGTGATTTCTAAATTCATCTAGTATTTCTGGTAGACTAGAAACATTCTTCTTTTTCCTTAGAGAAAAGATTTCTTTGATATGGTTTTGTTTATTCAACCTTTTTGTTTTATTTTTAAGTCTATGTAAGTATTTGGGGCTTATTGAGTAAGACAAAAACTTGTATTTCTCTAGAGTTATTTTAACTTTATGAGTTAAAATTTCTTTGTATTTCTCATTTAGTTTGTTTATTCCTTCAATGACTTTCTTATTCATAATATTTTCTTTATTATTATGTTTATAAGAGTCTAATTTACTTTGAATATCTAACAATTCCTTATCCCAAGATTTCCTTTTATTATTATACCATCTTATACTTTGTCCATATAGATATGATTTTAAGGCATCCCAAACACAGACAATGGAGACTTCAGGAGTATTATTTATGTCTAGAAAATGTTGTACTTCTGAAAGTATATATTCTTTATAGTCTTTTAGTTGACTTAAGTATGCTGGTATCCTTTTGATCTGAACATTATGAGTATTTTTATCATGAATTCAAAAACAATTGAATTATGATCAGATATAGGACATGAAATGATTTTGGAATTAATTAAATCTGTTACCATCTGGTTAGAAATAAAGACCCTATCTATTTTTGAATAAGTTTTGTATCTGTTAGAGAAAAAGGTGTATGGTAATGATTTTGAATCTATCTGATTATTAATATCATTCAAATGATAAGAATTAGCAAAATCATTTAAATGTTTTGCATTAGATGTAATTCTTCTTTTTCCTATAGTGGTAGTATCACTTTCATGTAGTATACAATTACAGTCACCAGCTAAAATAATATCTCCTATAGAGAATGATATGATCTTATCAAGATGATGTTTCACTGTATTAATACCAATTCCAGGTATCCAATATACATTAATTAAAGTGTAAGTCTTCCCATTAATTTGTATTGTAACCATACAAAACATTCTTTTGTCATCCTGATAAGACTTAATGGTTTTAGGAATGGGCATACTTTTATTCCATAAAATAGCCACTCCTCTTTTTTTCTGAGTGTGCTCTGAACTAACCAATACTGTATATTTGTTTGTGGCTAGTTTATCAGTATCTTTTTTCATGAGATGGGTTTCTTGCAGGAAGACTAAGTTGGCCTTATGTAAATTAATGTATCTTATTAGGCTTGCCCTTTTACATGGATTATTCAATCCATTAATGTTTAAAGAAATTCCTTTTAAAGATGTCATTTGGCATTTTTAAAACTTAAGAATCTTATGATCAAAATAACAAATAACAACATAAGTAATGTTACATCTCCTCCTTTAGGTGTACCTTTAAATATAGCTGTATTTATTGAATCTCTTATGGGATTTTGTATAGGATTCAATTTTGTTTGTAGTGACAATGAGTGTACAAAATATATTGTGGATGTCAAAACTATATACATATAACAATGAACAAGTGAAAATAATGTAAGGATTAAACCTTGCATCCAGCCTGGATTTAAAAACTCCAACTTAGAGTAGTATTTACCACTCAAGTTAACCCCCTATCCTAAGCAGCAGTACCTCAGCTACCACCTTATCAATTTAATACTGGTTATATTTAACTTAAATTAACAGCTTTCAATTCAATTATCTAGCAAGACAAGACTACACATTTGATAAAACAGCATCATATAAACTAAAATAAACTTTTTTTAAAAACTATTCATACTACTATATACATCTATGTAATATAATACACTTGTATTCAAATAGCATTCAAATAAACTTGATATTAGGAACCAAGAGGAGAGAGAAATAAAAGACATGAAAGAGGAGAGAGTGAAAGAAAGAGAGAGAAAAAAAGGCATATTTACATATTAATTTATTCAAAGTATGTAAAATAAGTTCTAACATTCATTTAAATCAAAAACTTTGGCTAATATGGTTCAGACATTACATATATTAAGATGCATCTATTTTCTGTCATGTAAATGCAGTCAACAGCTTCCAGAAAAAAAAACTTGAATTGCTTGTATATGAGCATTTTACTCATACTCATTATTGTCAATAGAATAAAATATTATATTTATAGAAGTTGTTATAAATCATACTGCATAGTTATGCAAATTCTCAGAAACACTTGCATTATTGTAAAAAAAAACATCTGTATTTTGTATGTCTATACTACTGCTTTAAAATATATCACAAGACAATTTCTTCCAGAATAGAGTTATAAAGTTATTTATGCTTGTCAATCAGATGAATTAAATGAGTTATAGTAATGTATATGTTTGGAACATAAGTTTTGAACACAGATTAGTATGCTGCAGTCAATTAGATTTTCAAAAACACTTGAATAAATGTTTCATTTTCTATGCCTTCTAAAATAAGACATTTACTTACTACAAGAAACTGCATCATTTAAAATCATTATAACTGACATATTTTATGAATTATAACATAGATATTTAAGTAATTATATAAAATAATTCACATTTAAATGTCAAAGAGTTCATTTTCCTTCACATAGTCACATTTGCATCAGTTCTACTTCCTGGTAGAGTGTTCTTCCTGAATCTGTGATGTGTCAGTGTGATATCTGGGTCAAAGGTCAGATTGACTGCTTTCAGCTTCTCTGTGAGAATTCTGAGAGTTGAAGCTTTTGAAACAGCATGAGGACACTGTTCATGAAGTAGCCCACATCCCAGATTGTCTCCCTTAACATTTTGGTGGGAAACTTGTTAAAAACTAGTGACAAACATTCATTTAGCAGTGTAAATGCATCTAAACATGACAAAACATCCGCAATGTATTTTACAGGTTATTACAGCCTCTATGTAAGTGAAATTAAGCCCAAAGTTATTAATAAGTAATAAAACTCAATATTATTGTCCCAACTCAATTTTTATGCAAATCTTATTATTTACTGTATCTATATGATCAAAAGCATTTCTATATATTAATATGAGAAAAAAAAATAAAGAGAAAGAATAAAGAAAAGAAAAAGAGTAGAAAATAAAAGAGTTTAAGGCAGAAATAAAAAACATGTAAGAGAAAGCTATAAGAAGTATATACAATGGAATATTACTTACTGTTTATATTAATAGAGTTAAAAATAAAACATATTATTTACTATTATTTAGTTCTAATTATTATTAGTTAAAGCATGACATATTATTTACAAACAAGCATAAGCAGTATAATCAAGAGAGTATAATTAGGAATAGCATTTGAAGAACATATAAACTTTTTTACAAGGAATAAATATGTTATTATTCTATTTATCATATTTTCATTACTCTTCTCTCCCTGCCCTCCCCCACCCTTTACCCACTACATAATCTAAATAGAATGTCATTGTTTAAACAAAGAAAAGAAGAAAAGGAGAAAAAAAAGAAAAAAAAATGTATCAAATTACTGACCTTACTTCTCTTTTTCAGAAAGAGAAACAAATTGAATAATAGCTTGTTATTAGTTCCTCAGATATTTTGACAGGTTATGAAACAAAACTTTTCTTTGCTCACAGAGAATAACTTTGATTAAATCTTTTTCAGAACATTTGTGGCTTTCTGGAAATGCAGGAACTATATTTAAAAAGATTAATAATGAAGTAAAATGATGAGAGAAAAAAAGAAAAAAACATAGAACAAATCATGTGTTCTTTAGTCTCTTCTTCTTCTCAGAAGTCTTCTACGAAGTTTCAGTTGCCAGTCTCTTTAATGAAGGACTAGCCCATTCCATTTCCTCTGTTTTATCCAAAATCTTATTTTTTTTGATAAACAGTAAAGCAGAGTCTAAGTCATCAAAAATTTTAGGACCATCAGGAAGGAAGATTTTTAGCTTGGCAGGAAACAGAAGGTATGTTTTAAACTGTGCTTTTTTAAGCTCCCTTATTAGTGGCAGAAAAACTTTTCTTTTAGCTATTACCAAGGGAGAATAGTCATTGTCAAAACGCACAGTTGTCTCATTAAACTTAACAGGAGCTTTAGCCCAAGCAGATTTAAGAACCATCTCTTTATCAAAAGATGATAGAAATCTAACTATAACTGATCTAGGATAGTTTTCATTAGAGTTAGTATTAGCTATAGATCTATGTGCTCTTTCGATACCAAAAGAGAATGCTTCTGGTAAGTCTAAAGTTTTAGGGAGCCATGTTGTTAAAAAAGAAGTAATATTGTTACCTTCAATATTTTCTGGCAGTCCAAAAATCCTAATGTTATTGCACCTAGATCTATTTTCCAAGTCATCCAGCTTTGTTTGTAAATGTGTATTTTGTTTCAGCAGAAACTCAATGTTGATTTCCTCTTCTTGGATTCTATTTTCCATGTCATTCACAGCTTCTTCTATGCCTGTCATCTGGATCTTCTGTTGTTGCAGGTCTATATGTAACAAGTCTATTTGTTTTGTAGTTTTTCTATGAAGGTATCAATTTTAGTATCCATTTTATCCATCTTAGCAGTAAGTTGCTGGATTATAGTTATCAGAGACTGAAGTTCTTTCTTGATGCTGGAGTCTTGAGAATTTGTCTTACTGGAACTCATTTCAGACTGATAAACTGACAGGAAAATTTCCAATGTGATTTCTGACAGGAATATTGTTAAAATTTCCTTTCTTTTTTAGATATAGTTCAAGAACTATATAAAACAAACATATTTAGAAAACAAATTACTTCAAAAATTAATTTTTTAAGTAATTAATTCCTGTCAGTGTAATGAAATTGGTGGAGCTGAAGAAATCTGCTGCTATCCTGTGTTCATCCTTGGCCACGCCCCACTGGGACAAGTTTCTGATAACACACGATTCTTTTTGCTGTCTAAGCATAACCAGATTATAGTCAAATGTTGATTCCTTCCTCCTAGGTTTGATTCTGGATCTCTGTAAGATTGTTACTATGCTGCTCCTGCACTCTCCTCACACATTGTTATTGTGCACAGACACAGCAAGCTGTTGCTTTTCCTCTTTCTCTTTGTCTATGGATGAATTCTCCTACCCCATTTTCCACAGTGCCCTATAATGAGGAAAATCATTTCCCCATTATAACACCTCGAGTCAGGAGCCTACAACTGTCTGAATTTCCATGTTTATAAGGATTTATATACATGTGTGTATATATACATATATATATATATATATATATATATATATATATATATATGTAAACATATTTTATATATATATATATATATATATATATATATATATATATATATGTATATATATAGATCTAGGACTATTGAATGAAAGTTCAATAGTCGGATTCCACAATCACTGAACACACTTTAATGAAAGCACTTTCACTGAAAAAGCACTTTTGTTAAAGTGTGTTAAAAAATACATTACATTTACGTTTTTGCAAGGGGGCAACCCCCTGCACTCCACACGTGGGGGGGCTGTCCCCCCACCCCCTACTTCAATATTCGCACTCTGGGGTCACACTACAGTGGGGAAAAGGGAATTTGCCCTTATCCCCACTGTAGTGCGATTTCCGCAACAGGCATACTTACACGAAAGTTCTTCTTTTGGGAAAAGCACTTTCACACAAGTATGCTTTATGACCATGAATACATATCACCCTCCCTTTTTGTTCATTCAGAGACCTTTCTACTGCTGTAGTTTCTCACTTGTGGGAGCATAAGTGCAGAGGGTGGTCCCAATGGCTGTTGTCGATGCTAATGAGGCAATCTAGGGGAGTGGCTAATAATGAACAATGTGCTCTTCTCAAGCAATGCCAGTGGATAAAGAGTTACATTTCTGAATGATTCAGAGAACTGTGTTGCTGCATAAATTACTATGGATGGTGGAAAAGATATTAAATCCATCAAAAGACTGCAGACATCCTTTGACTTAACTGAAAGATGTTGCAGTACAGGTATTTCAGCAGAGATAAGAAGGTAGGGAGACATGTTAATGTATGGAAGTGTAGCTGTATCTATAGGCATGAATGGAATTGGATGAACATGTGTGTGTGTCTATCTGGGTGGTTCCAATATAGGGGTTAAGCAGGGAATTGTGGTTGTGGATTTATGTGCTTGTGTTGGTGCATGCATGTAGGTGAAAGAGTGAGAGAGTGTGACAGAGTCTGACTGAATATGTATTGGGACTGTATGATATTGAATATGTGCGTGTGTGCACGTTTGTATGAATTTGTGTGTGTGGGGCTCCTTTGCTAATGTAATGCATGACATGCCACTGTAAAAACTACTGCCATCACAGATCTATCAGCACAAGTGGCAAAAAATGCAATTCAGAGACATATTAATGAGCCGATAATGAGGTCTTCCTCATTCTGGCCACAGCTGGCTCTGATATGCATTTCATACTGGTTGTGTAAATTGACCTATGTATGGTAGGCACTTTACACGAGTATTGAGGATTCTTACTGAATTCCACAGTAGCTAATGTTTGATACATGTCACTTCCATACTTAACTAGCATTTGCATGCAAGTCAGAAGAGGCTCTTGTACATGTATAAATTTAAGAACAAATAAAATTCATGGTCAATATATTTGTAAAAACATTCAAACGAGAGTCAGTGTGCTCCTAAAATTACTTATTCAGATTATGAATATACAGTACTTTTTAGATCCTTAGTAACCAATGAAATGAAAATTCATTCTAATACAATCAAAGCTGGTTGAAATACTAACAATTCAGTTGTGCAATTCAAAGATTGACCCGCTTAATGACATTTTGAAAATCTGGTCTGAAAAGTTAATGGATAATGACATTATGAGCATTTAATTTATTGCTAAAATTCTGACGGTCAGCATTGCTGGAATACATTTTTAAGATGAAGAGAACTCGTTTCTCACAAAATTTTAGCTAGAATTGTACAATCACAGTTTCATAGTTCATAAGGTATGCATTTAGTTGGTATATCGAAAAATCTGTTGTGAAAATGTTAAATTGTGAAATTACAGTTGCCTGTTTTAGTATAAACTTGTTATATGCAGGAAGTACAGCTGGGCAAGGAATTTACCATAATTGCAGAAGTTTGAGTAGATCACTGTCGCAGTATTTCACTTCAACACTCTGGGCCAGTAGTCAGGCAGCCCGAGTTCTCACCAGAGACACTGGAGAGGGATGTTCACTTGGAACAAAAATAGATGCACACACTATTTCCAGATGCAGCTCTCTGCATCAAGTGCAATTTCCCTAAAGAGCACACAGGGAATGAACTCAGTCCGGGGTCTGGATTTCTCTGTCTTCCTCCAGGTCCCCAATAAGAATCCCCACTGGCACAGCTATGCAGTTGAGTACTCAGTTGAGTGCCCAAGCCAAGTCCTGCAGCACTCTCTCTGTGAAACCAGTACTTCGTTCATGTCCCTGCTCCAAGCAGCTGACACACAGTCTTTGAGATTTGATCATTCGTGTGTGTGTGGGTATATATATATATATATATATATATATATATATATATATATATATATATTTATACATACAAACACACACACACACACCTGGAAAAGACTGTCACAGATTTACTAGCTATGCCCCGTTTTGCCCAAACTATAAGGTAGTTACTGCCACCAGACACTCCAATGCCAGCTACTCCAAGTCTCTTACAAGGGCACCCAATTATACTGAGTAAAATTAATATGAATATAAATGGTAGTGTTTTGACTACTGCAGTAAGGCTTTCAGGAATGGCCACAGTGTCACTGAATAAATGTAAGTATTCTCAATGGTTAAATTATTCTCTAAAGGACCAGCCACAATGAAAAATGTAAATATATTTAACAAAAAATAATAAAAGAACATGAAAATACTAAATATCTATTTACAATAAACACCAGAGTTTCAGGTGCAGGATATATTAAAATAGCACAGATAAACTGATTCACACAGATACAGAGAAACAGTACTTAACTAATCTCACTATATTCTCCTGACTGATCTAAAGAATTACTGTTCCCTGGTTCACTTTCTAGAGCAAGGCAAGATGAAGTAGGTGAGAGATCCTTCTATGTCAGGTTTCAAAACTGAGTGCCATAAGACTTCAGTCTCAGCTAGTATTAAAACATCATTTTAGTGATGGCTTACAGAATGACATCACATACATCTGGTCATCTGACTTCTGGTTCTCATGCTAACCCCATCACTAGAAGGTGCCAGGATTTAGCACGTATGTGTTACAATACATATCTCGAGCTTTGCTGAAGTTTATTGCAGCATCTGGAATCTGTAAAACAATTTTAACAGTTTTGCACTTCCTACATAGACTAACAAACTATACTTCTTACAGACGTTGAGTCTCTGGCTTCATTTAAAACTGTAAGATAGCATCTTTACTGCCTAGGCTCAGTAATTTAATTTCAGAACATTTTCAAAGTTAGCTGCAGCTGGACTGTGACTAACCTCTTCTCTTCAACTACCCTCTGTTAAAACAGGTTTACCTTCATTTTGTCGTTAGTGGTTTTGTGCGACATCCTTTAATCGAAAGGACAAACACAAAAAACTCACAATAGCGACTCACGTATGTTCAAATGGCTACAATGCAAATGCATTTAGCCATTCAAATATATGGGACAAATGTTGAAAATGGTTTTCAGCTAAACCATTTTCAACATTTGTCCTCAGAAGTGTTCCATAATTCTCTCTAACGAGTCGCACAAAAGCACGATCGCACATACCATTTTGCGACAAGATGAAGGTAAACTATTAAAACATATACATTTATTTTATTTATTATTTATTTTATTATTTTACATTTGTTGACCGGGATAGTCTACCTTGATATATGTCCATTTTCAGTAGAGGCCCGGGGAGAAAAGCTTCAATATAGGCAATAGTATCATAACATACAATATAGGCAATAGAAGGAAGTTACATTAAATTATTTAAGATCAGACAAAAAATAACATACAACACAAAAAAAGAAAAAAAAAACAAAGAATTGTTATTTTAAAACAGAGGCCTGGTTACAGGCATACAAACTTATGCTTACTTACAGTACAGTAGAGGGCTAGTACTTTTAGAGTAAGTAAGTCTTGAACAGTGCTGAGAGGAAGTCTCCTTTAATACTAGGTAGTGGTTAGCATTCTAGTTACAACAAATAGGCATCATAGAACAATAGAGCAGATAAGTAAAGGGAGTGGGAGATGGGGAATAAGATGTTAGAGCAGGGACATAGCCAGTGTGTTTTGAAATATTCTTTAAGATATTTTTTGAAAAGCAATGTTGAAGAAAGTGATGAGAGTTCATTAGGAAGCTGGTTCCATGTTTTTCCCACTGTGTTAGAAAATATAAATCAGTCACAATACAGCCAGGACCATCAGTTGAACATTTTCAACATAAGCAACCCCACAAATACATTTTTCAACACAAGCATCTTTACAAATCAGTTTGATATACAAATGGCATACAATTCTTTACAAAATTTACACTCCTGACATAGCTGGCAACACTCCATTTCATCACACAGTACTTAATCTTGGGAATTCATGCAAGGAGGACCCCATGACTGGCATGAACACCAGAGAATTTCACTGTCCCACAGCCAGAAGACACCCTCCCTACCCAACTTCAGGACATCAGTCCTATGAAGGAGTTATCAAGCTTGTGCTATATTCAGGGCTTTCTTGCCTCAGGGACTCAGACTCCATCTGCCCCCTAGACGTACAATTAATTCTACTGAGAATTCTGACTAGGAGTAGAAAGGGAGAATTGAGTGTGGGGGAAATGACTGGGCATGGCATCCATCCCAACCTCAGGTAGGTAAGAGGGACAGGATACTGCAATAGTGATTTACTTGAATAGCTACAATTGTGGTACATTCCTAACCAATCTGTACTATGTTCATCATTGCACTGTGGTAGTACTGAGCCTTAGAAAGACTCCAAAAGCTAAGACTGAAGGGCTGGATGTAAGAGGTCATGGCTGGGGAGATGAGCCTAGGCACTGTGGTAGTACTGAGCCTTAGAAAGACTCCAAAAGCTAAGACTGAAGGGCTGGATGTAAGAGGTCATGGCTGGGGAGATGAGGTCTCTTGTATGGCAGAGACAAAACTGGCCCTTGAAATGGCACCAATGTTGTAATGCTTCATGAAATTTTGATCAGAGGACCAAGTAGCTGATTACAGGATGCACTGAGTATCAGAAAGTCATATCTTTTTGCAAGGTTGTGATTGCTGCCTTCTTTCTGGTAGAGTGGGTTCTTAACAGCATTAACAATCTCTTTTCAATGATGGAAGTAACAAAAGGAAATACAACTGGCTATCCATTTGGATATGTTATGTTTTCCTACAGGTCTTCCTTATTTGGCTTTTACAAGATTTTGCTCTACCTTTGAAGGTAAACTCTAAGCTGCCTGTGAACATCAACAGAATGCAGGATTATTTTCCTCTTGTTTTAGGGATTTGGGAAGAAGACTGGCAGGTGAATAACCTACTTATGAGAAATCTCTGATACGGTCTTGGGCATAAAGGAGGTCTACTTTACAAGACAGAAATACCATATCACCAAGTTTCAGAAAACTGAGACCAAAACACTGACATATCAAAATCATGACAATTCACTTAGCTGATTTTCACTTAACCAAACGTGTACAAGACCGACTGCACTGCTACAGCATATTATGAAAAAATTGGTAAGGCATCCCATATGAATAGTGTGCTGTATCTTTAAATTCATGTACTTGTACTGAAGACAACATCGGGGACGTATTGCAAGAAGCTCCTATGATACTTAGAAATATTTACACCATTATGACATCTCAGAAAAGTAAGAAAAAAATATTAAATGGTTACAGCTATCATTTATAAATATCTAGAAACAGCAGAAAGTACTGATGTTGCATGTCACCTGCCCACCAATCAATACCCGAAAACCCTAACAAAATCCCACTGAATATTCATAATGGCAACTATAGCACTGACATCAATATTCAGTAGAAATTCTTAAATTCAAAAACAGCAGCTACTTAATTCTAACTGATAAGTTGTTGCAGGTGCTGCAGCCCCCTGTGGCCCCCAATCCCCCAGCAAATTAAGAACAACATCTCTGAGATCGCACTACAGTGCTGTAATGAGCTGATTTCCTGTAATGCTCCGCTTGGATTGTCGGTGTTTCAAACATTCAGTCTTCTGAACGTCAGTACTGTGATGTTTCACTTATGTGAAACTTTGGTGTTTTTTCTGAAAGTCAGTGATGGGGTATTTCGGTCTTGTAAAGTAGACCCCATAAAGGTAGGGTTCAACCTAAGGGTGACTCTGCCCATGTGGAAGATGAGGAAAGCTCATTGTACACAAGGCTTGCAATTCAGAGACATGCCTGGCAAAAGTCAGAATGAGCAGAAGCGTGGTTTTCTTATACAAGCATTTTGTTAAGAGCCAAAGTAGTTGGCTCAAAAGGAAGCAGTCTGAGGAGCTTTTCTAACACAAAATTGTGGTCCCAGGTATGAATAGGATATTCTTTGGGTAGTGTCATGTGTAGGATCTCCTTGACAAATTGTTTCATGTGAGAATGAGTAAGGGTGGGGGACATGGCAGTCATGCAGAAATAGCAGAAGCATGTACCTTGATGGAAGAGTATCACAATCCCTCTTTGTACAGGCAAGAAAGGTTTTCCAGGCCGTGGGATAATGAAACTCTCAGTTTAACAAAAACCTTCTCCATTCAGAAAGATATGAATTTCTGATACTTGGTTTTTGGACTTCCATGGGAATATATGCTTAAAAGAAATCAGGACCAAATCCTTTAACCTGTCAGGTTCGGTGCTTTCAAACTGGGGTGAATGATAGACACTTTGTTCTTAGGAAGGAAGCCCATGTACAGTGATAATGTTCTGGTTCTCCCAACATTGAGTGAGAGCAGGAGGATCAGCGAATGTTGTGGGGTCCTCTGTGATGCAATCATCATCTTCGGTTGTTATTTTCTGCAGTACTCCAGGGTGGGGTGGGGGGTAATGGGGGGAAGGCATAAGAACCACTAAAAATTTGTTTAGTTTTGAAAGTTTTAGTATGGGCCTCAATCACACATCCTTTCTTGTTACCTAGGAAGACCCTGGAATAGAATATTGGGTCTGACACTCTTGGGGAACAAGCTGAATAGACCCCTGTTACAGAAAGGCTTTTATTTGAGAGGAGATCAGATGCTTGTGCTGCTTTGGGACTGAAGGGATTCCTAAAAAGGGTGTCATCTTGCATGGTTATGAGGAGTAACTTGTCCTTGTAGTCTGGGGTATACATTTGTCCTGGGTGATTTTCTGCCAAGCTGAAGTGAAGAAGGAAAGCCATCCCTCCTAGTTTACTAAAGTGTTGTTGGGGGAGGGGGTTAGGGAGGTGCTTGGAATAGTCAGAGCTGTTCCCTAAGTTCTGGTCCCTTACCCCCAACTCTCAGTTGAGCATAAGGTTGCCACTTTCTGCTGCATTTTTTTTTTTTTTACTCTTGGCATTCTTACAGTCTTCTTGCTTTGGCAGGGAGGCCAAGCCTTTCTCTTTTTGCCCAATCTCTGAAATACTTTCTCAGTTGAAGGTACAAAGAGGAGCTCATTTCCTAAGGGTGCATTAAGGTGTTGTGCTTTAACATGGTCTGATGGGGGTTGATCCCCTTGCTAGGCATGTCTGCAAGTTACAGACCCAGTAGCAGCTGCCTTGCAGGATGCAACTAAAGCATCACAGCAACATTTAAGATGAGAATATTGACACTTGGAGGTTAATAACAAGTCCTGGATGTCTGTTTTGAGACACCTGTCTTATATCTCCTCTGCTTTACATTTAATTTGGTCCTTCACTGATTCAAGGAATTTGACCATATGAAACTGTCAGTTAAGAACTCTCATGCCTAGGGTAGCTGAAGTGTATATTTTCTTACTAAACTGGTTTAGCATTCTACTTGTTCTATCATTTGTCAAGGGATTCTTAGATGAAGGCCCTGTGGATCTCTTGGAGGACTCCAGAGACACCACAGCTGTGTCTGTCACTGGAGTCTTATAAATGTACTTATGGGAGTCAAGCATCCTATAGAGGCCATCTGGCTTCCTCGGAAGCAGGGGTTAGGGAATTGGGCTGCAATGATGCATCAAAGAAGACATCATCCAAGAATTCATGATTTGAAAAGATGCGTCTCACAGAACTCTATGTTCAAAATTGAAGGAATCATACATTATGTGATGGGTGTCCACAAAAGAAAGCTTCTCAGGTGGCGAGGCGGAGGACAAGGTGTCTTCAGACTTTGAAACAAGGCATTAATTTGTGGATAAGAGCTCCACATAAGCCAGTAACTCCTCATCAGAACTGAAGAAATCAGAGTCTCTTTGGAGGGAGATGTCCCTCTTTCTTTTCCCAGAAGAGATTCCATGCACAGGTTCGTTTTTCAGGGAAGGTTGCCTGGATTTCATGTATTCCATGAAATCCTGCTGTAGTCTTACAAGGCTCTGTAGAGTGACCTAGGAGAAGGAAGTGGGTGACACAGACAGAGTAGGCTGGGGCAACTTAGGTTACTGCTTTTGTCTGTGTGGCTTGGACTTGGGTCTATTGGACAGCAAGGCCTCAGAGTGTGAGTAGGTGGGTCATGGTCTCAGTTTCTTCATCAGGTGTATCTGCTCTTATTATAAATCAGAAAATTCTGCCCTCTCCCTCCATAACCAGGAACCATACATCAGAAGACAGTGCCTACAAAGTGTCTCAAGCCCTAACAGATGCCCATCTGGTTTTGGTTCAGAAGGATGTGGGCGGGGTTGGTGATATTGTGGGATGCTAGGATAGGGGGCTGTGAAAGTGCTTCTCTTGTGCTGATAACCTATAGCTGTGGCTAGGAGCCAGATGCACAAGGAATGTTGCCTACCCTCCTAAATTCCTTCTCCTTCCAATGCTTCTTCTTGTATCTCCCTGGGTGGCCTGTTTGGGAACTGGTGGACACCACAGCATGCATAGGATCAGAGCTACATTTCTTAAAATACCTGCTAAGTGAGTCAGACCTAGACTCAATGGTCCTATTTTAAAAGTAAGCACAGTACTGGCAACGAGGTATGTTGAGCTCCAGACCCAGACAGAACAGGCAACATTAATGATAGTGTCTGTGCCGAATTTTTTTCTTCACTGAGGACAGTTATTCACTGTAGCGAACATTAATCAAAAATCAGAAATAAGAAAAGCAATAAGGATCTCTAATGGGGTATCTTTGAACTCTCTGGTCACAGGCATGACTGAGCCTGACAATGCAACTGAACATATTGTACATCGAATTGTCACAGCAAGACGGGACTGAATAAGTCACTAGCAAGACTGAACTGAATATGTTACTGGCTGATGATTATGACAGTGATATCAGGTAGCGTGGCATCCACTGGTTGGGGGATGGTGAAATTCTCTCTTATTTGAGTTGACCACAGGCTCCTGCAAACTAAAGTTTTTAGTGAGACATTCAGCTTTAAGATGATATGGACAAACCCTGTTCCTGTCTTGGTAAAAATAAATGCACTGGATAGTGTCTCTCCAGCAAATCAGCACAAAATTGGAGTAAATGATAAAGCTTCTGCAGTCAGTCAGACAGAACAATCACTACATGATAAAACATTTTCCAGAATTTTCAAATGAGGCACACAAAAAAGCTGTACAATTAAGAAACACAACAGAGTCCTTCAAAATTACCCTCATAAGATACACAGCAGTTCAAAGGAAATATTGCTAACTTTCTAGCATGCGAACAAGTGTTCATATCACCGATGCCCTGGTGGCTAGCTTCATGTGCTTAACTGCTTTGTATACCAAGCTACAGATTCTGCTGTAAAGCAGAAGTAGCCCAAATGGACAGCAGTTCTACAAATACAGTTACAAGACATAGACAACAGTGTTTAAGTAAAGTGCACAAGTTATGGCTTCTTCTTGCAGGTTTAAAAGCTGAGTTCAGACATTCAACATGTTCTGAAATCTCAGTGGATGTCTACTGCCACACACATGGGCAGCTTAGTGAAAACTGTCCCATTTTTAAACTTCCCATTTATTATTCTGGGATGCACCCAGCATACAAAATGCACTGTTCAGAAGGTGAATGGACTCCTTATCGGGAATAACTTCCAAACTAAGGATATCTTGCTTTCACAGTAGCTAAGGTCACAGTGGAGTATTATCTTTCAAACCTACTGTCTGGTTAATTCACCTGCCATAACTGACCCCTCAATGATTCAGACAAATTTCTGTGAATGGGTCACTGATGCAAGTCACAGCCCTGTAACTCCACAGATTAGAGAACATAACGGAGAGTCTCTGACTTTGACTGCTTACTTTCTTTAAGAGAATCTGCCATGAGCACACTGAAAGATGATTCCAGCAGCTGCCAAATAATAAAAGGAAAGAAGAGGCTGTTACTGAATCATGGTTCTAGTAGGTACCAAATAATAAAAGGAAAGAGAAGGTGTTACTGAACCAGGGTTCTAATGGGTACCAAATAATAAAAGGAAAGCAAAGGCGTAGGTACCAAATAATAAAAGGAAAGAGAAGGCATTCCTTAATCATGGTTCTAGTGGGTACCAAATAATAAAAGAAAACAGAGGGCACTAGACAGTATGCAAACATATGTAAATATATTCAAAATGACAATCAGTATTAGAGTGACATTACTTACCACCTTCTCTACTTCCTGGTGATTTCAGCCTTGGCATGCCTCCTTGAAAAAGTCCTCCCAGTCTAGGTTGGCCACCACCACCGAATCCTCCTCCTCCACCTCCACCTCCACCACCACCACCACCACCACCACCTCCACCAGGTCCTTTTGGATCTATCAAAGAATGTAACAGAATATCTGAGTACACTGAAAGTCTACATTTTAAGTTACTGCGACAAATTATAGAGCTTATGAAATGATAAACTAAATTGTACATAAACAGCATTAGATAAGACAACTAACATAGAATAAACATCAAAACAGGCACATCTTCAGCACCAGTGATAGGTGTATTCTACAGGAAACAGCACATTCTGATGTAGCAGTTAAAGTACAGCAGAAGCAGGCTCTACATAATTAAGAACACTAAATAAAAAATCTGTATAACAGAAAAAAAATGATACCCAGTATCTTATAACAGGCAGCATTTTACGATCATTTGTTCAGTTTGGATTGTTTTTCTGTAACTGCCAAATCTGAAAATAATGCATCAAAAGGCAAGCACAGTCTAGTCATGAACACTGTAGTTTGGTCAGTGAAAGGCATGGAGAACTGGTTTTACAGTACGGTTTTGTAGCAGTGTGTGCGGATGTGTAGAGGGTGTTGTGTGTAAGAAGAAAGTGAATAATAAGGAGATATGACTTGTTGAAGCTGGTCTGGCAAAAATTCCCATAGGTATCAGGGTCACTACATAGACAAAACAGGCTTTCCTAACTACAGTGAATCACGGTAGTCTACAACAAGTTTCAAAGAACAAATAGCCTTTTGTTGAATTTAGCCACACAGCTGTGAGGCTAGTCAGAGGACAGAAAAAAAAATCAACACAAACAATCTTCAAAATCATCCCAGGATTCCACTAAAGAAAAAATAACGTATTTTAATCTGTGAGGATACTCAGTATGATGAGGCTTATGAATTATTCATACATTTCCTTCCTGCTCTTGCTACTTGATTTTAAAAACACAGTCAATATCATTGCACACCAGTGTGCTACAGTGGACTGTTGCCATACAATCATATCAAAGAAATTGGTTCCATGTCATGCAGTGGGTACCTGGCCATTAGCTTCAATTAACGTTAATCCCAGTCACAAGCACAGATCAACTTAAACACATCATCACACCTTGTTAATGTAGAACATACGCTTGTTTCAAGGATCATTGCTTTTCATTCAAACTTGTACCCTGTAAACACATTCATTCTATATTCAGCCTCACTAAAGTGCATCTGCAATTTATTTCCATATCAAAGCTGTTCACATTTTAAACACTTTCAATTCAATAAAAAAATGTAGCACAAGAGCAAAAGCAAGGGTCAAATCTTATATTCAAAGCCAGATACTTTTATTAGTAAAACAATGGATAAGCGCTTTCGCTAAAAAATAGCTTCATCAGATCACAATGTTTGCTTAACATAGACAGTTTAAATACTAAAGCACATGGTGAGTACAATTCAAATGAACCAATCATCATCACACATCAATTAGTTCACTTAACATTTAAAGCAGCAAAAACAAAAGTATATCAGTGCATTCATTACTGCTATTAATCATATAAAAAAAAAAAAAATATATATATATATATATATATATATATAAATAAATATATAAAAAACTAACTCCATTTAAAAAAGCGCATCCTTTGAATACAACAAATGATAGTATAAAACTTTAATAAAAGTTTTCTTGTTGTTAAAATGCATTATAAAAATTATTTATATATATATCTATTACAATTTAAAATTATTTATATATATATCTATTACAATTTAAAAATGACTAAATATTCTCATATCTTTATGTGCCTGCGTTTTCTAAGTACAGGTTTGATAGAGACTTTGTCATTTAGTCCTGAGCCTCTATCTGCTCTTAGCAAAATAATCCAGTTGTTTTCCTTCTCCTCTGTATATGTCATTATGTTACCTCCTCTTGCATTAGGTTCTATTACTTCTAGTACCCTAAATTGAAATTCATGTTGAGTGTTGTGTAAGACAGTGTGCTTGGCTAAAGCATTCTGTGTATTACTTTTTCTGATGTTATAAATATGCTCTCTTATCCTGTCACGTAGTGGGCGGTTCGTCTTACCCACATAAAATGATGAACATATTTTGCAAACTGCCAGGTAAACAACGTTAGGTGTCATACAATTCGCATGTGTTCTAAAATAAAATGTTTTACCATTATCTGGATGGATAAATGTGGTATTGCTGTCAATATAACAACAAAAATTACAATGACCACATTTTTCTGTATGTCCTGAACTAACATGCTGTATAGCTTTCTTAGGATAACAGAGGAGTCTTTTTAAGTTGTTTCTGTTCCTATATATAAAAGAGGGTTCTTTGCCAACTATTTCTGACATTTCTGTACCCTTCTCAGAATATTACTGATCTGCTCATCCATGGAATGCCTTCAGACCACAGAATAATGCTCATGGCTTTAGTTATGTTATTCATACACCTTTTGACCATTCCATTAGCTTGAGGCCCAAGTAAAGTCTTTCTATGTGCAAGACCACATGCTTTACAAACTGATTAAACTGGACAGTATTGAATCAAAGGCCAATATCAGTCTTTTGTTCCTGGTGTCTCATACTTGGCAAAAAATTTGTCAGGGACCAGTATCACAACATGAGCCAATATAGATATGTAAGGTTATAGATAACCGTGAATGCTTCTCATTTAACTTGTGCAAATACTATTTATTGTGCACAAATTCATAAAACATTATGTTGCTATTTGCCATTGAATCTCTAGGTTGTTCAGCATTTGGACTCTGTTTCTTTGGCACTAACAATCTCGTTTCAGTTAGCTCACGGATATAGTGGAAATAAATCTTTTCTGTGGTGATGGCTTTAATTTTTACAACCCCACCCCCTAGGTGGACTGTGTGTGTGTGTGTGTGTGTGTGTGTGTGTGTGTGTGTGTGTGTGTGTGTGTGTGTGTGTGTGTGTGTGTGTGTGTGTGTGTATCTTTTTTGCAATTCCTTTGGTATGATCTGCCTTGCTCCTTTTAACAAGTAACCATACAACAGAAAAAAATATTTCTTCATATTGGCACTTCCCATTCCAAACCATTTCAGCATCACTATCTTGTTTGCTGTTTCATATACCACACAATGTTTATACGAAATTCCTTAATTTATTGCAGTCAACTATTTTCTCTCATTTTTTCTTTCAGTTTCTGTGTACCAGAGTTCTGGGAATGTCATACTTCTCTGACATATTTGCATCGTCTTTAATCATCTTTCCATATCTCCCATCCTTCTCTATTGATATGACTAAATATCTGGATAAATATCTGCATTATTTTCCTTCCTTTTTCTGTATTTCCCTACTAGCTGGCATGGCTGCAGTCTTTACAAATAAACTCTGTCTTCAGTGGTGGTATACATTTTAGGATTATTAAATATTGTTTTTTGGTATTTATGGCCTGTGACCAGAGTGAACTCTTTCTCAAACATGTACAGTGAAACTGCCCCGAGACCCATACCATGGTTAATGCTTCTTTCTCTGACTGCAATTGCTTTTAGTATCTGTTAAAGACATGCAAACATAGCCTCTCTTACTTGCTGTCTGCCTTCCTGTCCTGACTTAAGGATGTCCCTATATCTGCTGCATTGGTGTCAGTTTCTAGACTAGTTCTACTCTGGCTGTTAGAAGCAGGACATAACTATACATAAGCTTAAATCTTTCAGCTGTATTACAAATTAAATGGGAAAAAATGCAAATATTTAATCCTACAGAATCTGCCTAGTCCTTCATAAGAAATAGAATGAGGTACACTGTGACATAGTTTGTTACTGGACCTAGTAAGGATCTAGCTTCCTCTAGTGTTACAGTGATATCCATAGTAACTACCCACACAGGAAAACATGGCATGGTTGCCTTCAAATCATCTAGCAAATGGACTAAGAGTTCTGTATTAATTCTAGATTTGCAGTAGGACATTTAAAGACTAGTATTTTTTTCCTTGGAAGTCAGCTGCTTGGATTCTAGCCTCTATAGCCACCTACAAAGAGTTTGAGCTGTTAGCACAACAGAAGTATCAGACAATCTGTTCATCCCTGTGATCACACTGCTGCTACTGTTGATACTATAAATGAGGAAAACACAAATTCCACAGCAACAGAGAATTTCCAGATGCTGGGGAGACTACACTTTCCACCACTACCAGATGCCAGTGTCACTCATGACATCATTAGGATCTGGCCTGATGTTTAGTGATCTTGGGACCCTCTCTCTGGCAGCTTAGCAAACTAAATGGAGCTTTTTCCTTATTTTGTTTTCTATGCAGTCCTGTGGCCGATTACTATTTAATCCTCTCTTGGATTTAAACAAACAGCAGTTGCTATTCTTAACACTATTGTCTCAGCTGCCTCATCTCAGTGAAGAATGGTGACTGACAACATTGTGCAGGTGTTTAAACAAAACAGTTTAATTACAACAATGCACTTAAGTGAGCTCTACACACTTGTAGTGGTACAGCCAGTGCTATTTCAAGTCCTGCTTATTTAATTAATAAATTAACCTTTGATTGAACTTGATTACAGTTATCCTTGGTTTAATTTCACCAACTCTTTTGGATTTCTAATACCATGAAGAGATTTGACCCCATTCCTAAGTCAAGGGGCAATTAGAATACACGATTTTATTATTAGAGTGATCTTCTCAGCACCTGCTAGGTGCCTAGAATTCACTTTTGTAATTCATATGGGGATACGTGTATTGATATGATATCCAAGTATGACTACACAATTCTTTTTTTATTAGACCTATTGCTCTTATTACTATTAGAGCGGTCTGCTCTTGTATCTTTCTGCAAATCCTTATCTTTGATGATTTTGTCTCTCTCTGTATAAAAGACACTGAAATCATTAGGTGTAGCAATTTCAAATGCTACTTTTGTCTTTTTTCATGGACAACTATATTTCGTTTTCTTACATCTATTTTTTTGAACTTTTGGTAATGGGCGATCCCATGTGATATATACTTCATCATTCTTTATAATGCTTTGTGTTTCATGTTCCCAACACTTCTCAGTTACTTCCCAGTTGTAAAGTTTGCACAATCCCCAATGCAACAGTCTTGCTATATTAGTTTGCATTTCAGTGTACAGGCCCTCTGCCATGAGTGTATCACATCCAGCAACAAGATGTGTGACTTTTTCTAGTTGTTTTTACAGAACTTGCATTTATCTGTTTCTCGCACCTTTTCAATGGATTTTGTAAACCATATTTGTAAGTCCGCTGTCCTGGGAGGCCATTACTAACCTTTCATCTTTTTGTTTCTATTCACCCCTCCTTAACCACTCCCAAGTCAAATTTTGGTGAACATATGGTTGGTTCCAGAAGATCTCTGTACTTTCTACTATATTTATGAATTTTCTAACTTCTCATCTGATTTTTCTTATATTTTTCTTTAGTTTTTTTTTTTTTTTTTAGCACATTTGGTTTCACTTTGATTTTTGTCGTCTCCTGGTCTGATTTGCAATCCTGCTCGACACCGACATGCTTCTACTAAACTAAGCAAAATGTCATCTTCTACTTCTCCTCATATTTTAAAACTTTCACTATATTTGGATCTGATGAGGTCAGCAGGTATGTATGCAATCCTATGATTACAGATCTATACATGTAATCTGTTTCGAGGAGGCCCATTCCTCCCCTTCAGAGTGAGAATCTTGGTATACACTGATTTTTATATATAATTTGATAAGCATGAAGCATTTTTTTCTTGTTTTCATGTCCATCTAATCCAATAATTTTTGGAGTCAGCACATCACCCCAAACAGTAATTTAGAACATGAAGAACAAATTGATTTATACCTAGGGTTTTATTCCTAGATTTAGGCAGTTTTCAATATCAGTTTAAGTCTTCTGAAGTATTCCTTACTGAGCTTTATTCACATTTGCTCATGTTTTATTGTTGTTCCTTCATCTATTCCCAAATATTTATACAGTTCTTCCTGCTCAAGTTCCTTTATGTCACATTTCTGTCCCAGTTTGGCATCTTCTTGGTGCTGCAGCTTTCCTGTTTTAAATGTTGAGTTTGCACATTTATCAAGACCAAATATTTTTATATCATCTGAGAAAGTTTAAGCATTTGTAGTTGCACTTTCAAATCCTTATCTGATTAACTATACAGTTTTAAATCAATCATTTATAAAGTAGAGGAGAAATCTTTAAAAAAGGTTTTCTGGGAGACACATTGCAACCATAGGCTAATCTTTTAAGGACAATATATAAAACAGTAGTGGTGTGAATATTAACCCTCAAATATCCTCATTTTAATTTTTATCCCTAGGATAATAACTTGCCCTATGTCATGGCTCAGCTTCAAAGGGGTTTGCTGCTGTATCATGGTCACTGTAATGTAGTTTATCAATGGGGGTCTATATTACCTCATCAAAATGACTCTGCTGAATACCAATCCATCGCACCTATACAAAGAAACCCAAATCAGGATTTAGTGAACATCAAAAGTTTCTCCAGAGCAAGGAAACACTTGTGCCCTAGCACACCAGAACACACATGGCACTAAATCAAACCCATTCAAGTGGGGGGCTTTGCCCCCACACCCCACCAATGTGGGGGCTGTGTACCCACATCCCCCCCCGCAACTATATATACCAACTCTGAGATCACATGACAGTGGGGAAAAGGGCAACGTTGTGGTGTTGGCTGAGTGCTTCCTTACCCTGGGAAAACTTTTGCGGTTTGCAGAAGTGAATTTCACTGTATAGGTGTCAGTGGATTGGTATTTGCAGAAGATACATTTCTGTCTATGGCATACTGAAATTCTTCCCCTTTTTATGATTTTTTTATGATGGCTATATTTAAGATGATCCTTTGGTCCATATGATATTCTTCTATAATCCTTTTGGTTTTTGCTCTAATTGACTTTTCTTTTTAAATGACTATAAACTCTTTCTGCACCAGTTCTAGTATATAGTCTGCATAATGTTGGGAGGCAAGTTCTGTAGTTTTCTGGATTTCTTGCACGTTCAATCTTCAGGAGAAGTATAATTTGTCCAGCTGTTAACCAGGATGTTGTATGCTTGGGATGCACATATAAGTAATTTGTACTTAGGAGTAAATCTTTATTAAAAATGTTAAATTAAATTAAAAATTAAAATTGACCCACATCTTGGTCTGTGTTTTTCCATTTAGGAGCTTTTCTTAATTTTGTCTCCATTTCTCTGGCTGTTACTTCATCCCATTTAATATCCTATACAATACAGCTCATTAGTGTTTCTTTCAATTCTTCTATCCATTTGGCATATTTATTATGCTCAATGAGGTCTTCATAAATACTTCTACAAAATATGTTTATATCATCTTTTTTGGTGGCGTTTCTATTCCTTTTTCTGTGTTTCTCAGTTCTCTCCAAAATCTTTTTGGGTCATCAATAAATTGCTTGTTTTGTAGTTTGTTTTCTGCCTGTGCTGATATTTTTAGCTTATTATTGGCATCAGTATATGATAAATCTTGGTCTATTTTGATATTGTGTGTTGCTTTTCTTACAACTACCTTTCAAAGTACTTTTGATGATCAGTTCTCTTTCCTATATTTCTCCAATAGTGATGCTTCTTATCTCAATTGCTCTGTAATTTTCTCTGTTTGATACTTCCATGTTTGTGTTTTACTGGTTTCCTTCCTTTCCTTTGTTACTCTAGATTCTTGCGGCAGCACTTTATCCATTATTAGTTTAGCTGCATGGTAATATATTCTGTTTATCTTTGTTATATCATGGAAATTTCTCTTAATAGTCCTGATTACTGTGTTCATCGGGTTTACCAATCTTCTCGCATTTTTGGTCTTATTTACTTTCTGTAATCTAGTCTTTCATCTATCTTAATATATCTATCCATCACCGTTAAATCAAATGGGTCTTCTTTTAAAAGATTTTCTTCTGGATTGAGAGTGTCTTCTTTGTTCTGTTTCTTGCAAGTAATCTACAGAAAGTTCCAGAAAATCTTCCTGTGACATACCCACTTCAGATGCACCCTGCTTTATCTGCCAATTCTTCGTATGGGAGCCTTTTTGCTCATCACTCCACAACATCATCTGTATTAGAGTTGCCACTGTTTCCTGTTCCTTCCCTTGCTGTGCAACTTCAAATGGAATGTTATACGAGTCTTCTACAGAAGACTCCAAAGCATCATCATGTAAATCTTCTTTAAATGCATCCTGTGCCATCTGCAGATCGTTAATTTGCTGACCCTGATTCTATAATGATGCATCATTGTCTGTGTTAGATTCTCCACACAATCATTCACTTTGCAAATAGAAACTGAAATTGTGGATCATTTACTTGACATTACTAATCCCCTTTTCTATATTCACCTTTTGTTTTCTTATTTTTAGTATTGGAACATTTTCCATATCCAGGTGGTTTTGCCTGTATTTACCCTTCAAATATCTTTGGAGCTCCTTTTTTGCTTTGATCCATTTAGATTACTCATTTTCATGAATATTGCACCATATCAGATCTTTTTTATTTCCCATTGCCCATTTTTCTTTTTCATACCTTTCAAAAATCTCTGGGTTTTGTTCTTTATATTTTTGCACTTTTTCTTTCTTTTTCTAGGTGACCCAAGTTTTTTCGACTATGTAATATTTTTCATAAATTTATTGTATTAAACAATACACAGTTTTCTTTGAAAAGTTTGACTGTTTTTCTTGTGCAAGTATTCTTATATCCTGTAATATCTCATTTAAACTTTCTGCATATCCTTTGGCTGCAAATTCTGGGCTACTTGATTAATAGTAACAATACACAATGTTTTCCTTATCCTCAATAGTCTACTTTGTCATTTTTATGTCTTTTTTACCTGTCAGTTTTTGCAGTTTTTGTGGACTACTTCCTCATTCTACAACAGGGTGGCCATTGTCATGTTAATATACTTGCTGTATGCCTGCACGGATGACTTATTTGGAGACTGAAATATATTACTAGACACAAAATGCCTTGTCTCAGAAAGACACTGATGTAGCCTTAGTGCTAGAAAACAAGGCTGCATTTTCACTAGTGATGTTTCAGGCACTGTTCTGTCAGTTCTGCTTCAAAAGTGGGGTGTGGTCATCTTAACCAATAAGAAATTAGACTTTTCCCTTTCAAAGGAAGACAAATGGATTATGGAAATATTTAAAAATCTGAAGACAGCAATCATCTTAACTGGACAGTTTACATCCAAATGGAGTCATTTTCTGTTTTTTTCCTATCAACACTTAATTTCTTCAAATAATGGCACACATTTAGTAGAAGACTTCAACATTTTAAATTTTATCCTCTACACACTTAAAATCACAAGGCAGACCAAAATACTAAATCACTGAAACTTCTCTCATCAGTTTGAAATTTAGCCCCGTTGGATTTATGGTACCTGCTGCATCTTACCAAAGTAGGGTAATAAACCATTTTACTACTGTCTACACAGCTGGGAAAACTAGGGGTAGGTAGTGCCTGACAACCTTATACTTAACATGCTCCACATGCTACAATTCAACATTGTCAAATAAATACTAGATTATGTTAAGTCAGGGTGAGAAATTCAAAGATCATATTACCAAATTAAGCATATTATCTCAAGCTAGTCACAGTATAATTTATGCCAGTATTCAGCGGTTGTACTCTCTAAAACTGGAAATCCAAGCTTGCCATAAAGCTACAATGAAAAAAATGTAAAACACTGCTAGATGAAAAAAGTCTCCTTTCTGATCTTTGTTTAACGTTCCAATTTAAAGCAATTTCACTAGGAAGATTCAATTTAAGTAGATCATAACAACGCTTGGTATACACCGAAGGCCTTACATCTGTGACTCTCAGAAAACAGCACTGTATATAAGGTTACAGCTATGGTAGAGCAAGCTTTTAAAAAGGATACTTAAAAGAGATAGATATATGATTTATAAAAAGTTATCTAATACATGCTAATAAACAAATATTAAGTGAAACTACTAAACTTACTAAAGAAAAGTTTAGATGTACGTCATCCTATAAAGATAATATGACAGTATGTTATATTTATGTCAATGGTCTAGTCAAAGAAAGAAATTCTGCTGGTCCTGTTGTTCACTATGATAGACTGGTAATGTCCCCCCAGAAGATATAGCTAAAATGGTTAATGATTATTTTGCATCATTGTGCAGTAAGTCAGTCAGGAAGTATGAGTCAGACTAAACTGAAATAAAATCTAAAAGTAATTCCATTGTGTAGGGTGAAAAGTCTGAAATCAAGCAGGAGTATATTTGGTGACACCATTTAGTTACTTTCTTTACTTATTTCTTAGAGAGGTGACTGGTTCCCAGTGATCTGAAAAAGTATGAACAACAAGGGCCCATAATTTTGGCATCTACTTAAGTAAATGTCATGAATTCTGTATATCACAGCTTTTAGAAAATAAGTATACCTTTTTCAACAGACATAAACCAACATGGATTTATGTAGGTCTGTTCTACATTATCTTGTGTGGCTGACTTTTAATGAAACCTTAATTAATACTTAAGATTTAGGCTTAAATGCTGTAGTAGTCTAGCTATTCTTGTCTAAGACCTTTGACTCACTACCTCAGAAAAGAATACTGGACACCTTGCCATAACTTAAAATCAATCTACATTTAGTGAGATGGAAAGCCAGATGGCTTACAGACAGGATGTGATGCAATAGATGCCTATCCTGGATGAAAACTGAAAGGTCTATCCTGGATGAATACTGACCTTGAAGAAAGATGGTGTACTACAAGAATCTCTTTCCCGACCTGCATAATTTGTTTGCATTTTCCACATTTTCACAGCACAAACAGTTCTGTCTCTTTAAATATGCAGATGATCGTTAAGACTGGTCCTATGATTTGAAGGCATATCTGTCATGTAAGCATGCATGAGCAGCTGAGTAAGACATACTATTTATTTCATTTTATTTCTTCACTGTGTTAGAACATTTGGGCCATTTTCAGGTTCAGCCCAGAGAAGCAATGAAGAAAATGCAAAGAATGGTATACAGCAACACAAAACAGACAAATCCACTTAGAAAATGTTCATTATAATTAGAAAAGGGTCTACATAAAATAATAATGAGTTGAAAGATGCAATTGTGATAAGAGTAATGCAATCTGTTTTGGGAGAGCAATCATGGATAGCAATACCATTTTGCTATGTTCTACATTATCCATGGTAATGTGTTAAGGATCACAGGAGCGTTCCAAACATATATAGCTTATTTTTGTACAGCAAATGTCTACTGATCGCCACATTTTAAATTTTTACATACTGTGCAGTATCCATGCATGATGCACTCGTTATTTTGGCACTGATTACTGATAACACCATTTTAACATTATATGTTTATTCAGCACTCTCATGTCATATGACTAGTGCTTAAATTTAACATCAGTAACTTGCCATTATTAAGCATATAAATCCAATCACAATCAACAATTTTCTCTAGTATTTATGTAAAAAACATTGCTCAAACAGAAAAATTAAACTTTCACATTAACTATTTACAATATCATATGAGAGAGATCAGGAACTAATCGGTGATCATTTAGTACCATATTACAAACCTTAATTGAACCAGTAGTATCACACCTTGGGTTGCAGTAATCTTTATTAAATACCATACAGACCCTTTATACTGGAGAATTTAGTGGGTTTGGCATAATGCCTAAGTTCTATACCTCATAAACACAAAGTACAGGGTTTGAATCTGACCTTGGGTTATTAGCTAAGTTTAAAATTGCCCTTCAGGGCAGTAGCCTAGCATTCACATATACACCTATCATATGTAATAGTTCTCAGTTTCATATTTTAATCTCTGTAATCATATTTGTCACTTCTCATTTTAATTTATTTTCTTTGTTTTCCTGTGTTCTTGTCATAGCTGTTTAACCATTACTAACACTAAATATATCAGTGCTGTCACTTTATTTTACATTAAAAAAACACACCTTTGTATTGGGGTTAACTTATCTTCAAAGTAGACTGTATATTAAAGTTAGTTTTGTACTGAAATATTGCCATACATTCCCAAAATATATGCTCCCAAGATCCTCTTTCTAAACTATCACATCTCCAACACGTCTCTTATCTACAGAAACCTTTTTTAAATTTTCATAGAGGTTTAGAAATGTTTGTGCAAGCATTTCTATGCAATAATTCTAAGTGTTCTTGATTTAGTTGCATATCTATGGATAAGACATATTTCAATGCACTAATATTTGTAATATTGTCATTTAATTGTTCACTCCATACTATTTTTACCTTTATACTGTTTTGGCTTCTGAAATCTAATATTGCCTTATATGCTCTACTTATTAGTCTTTTCTGGTTTGCCATTTCTGTTCTGGCCTTAAGTATAACATTTACAGTTTGTGTTTTAACAAAATTACTATCCAACCTCTGCATATCTTCCTTGAATTCTAACATTAGATCTACATATGCAAATTGATCCAAGTTCAATAACCCAAAAGACTGTCTACCTTCAACCCATTTTATTACCTCTTTTCCTTTTATCATCTACTCCCCAAATCTTACATTTTCTTACATGCCTTTCTTATTGCTATATACAGTATAACCTTTTGATGTTATTCTACTTTTCCAATGTCTAACCTTAACATAAAGACTCACTTAATTTTATGCATACAAGGTTGATCATAATGCTTTTTATATTCCTTTCCTAGATCAGCCCAAATACCCATGTGTGATCACGTCATTATCTTGGCAAGCACTATGCCTATTGTGTGCTTTTATTTGGTAATATATTCTGTGTCCTGAATCAAATATATGACCTAAAGTTGTGTGTCCTTATAGTATACCATTTTCCTTTGTTAATATTAGTTTTCCCATTGCACTCCGCTTTTCTTATCTCAAAGAAATTCCTTAATTTCCTTTTACATAGTCTTCCATATCTGATTTTTCAGCTGATAGCTATAAGCCTGACCTACATAAAGAACCACTGTACCAACATCTTAATCACTTGTATCTTATTGCTGAAGTCAATAAAAAAATTCCATTGTCTTATCTTCCTAACATTCTTTTGTGCAATTTCTTCCCACATTTCTTTAACTTAAACATTCCATTTCAACTAAATTGCCAAGTATCTCATCTTGACATGATCTCACAAAAAGGGGGGGCTTTGTACCAAATCATGTGTTGAGATGCAATTCATTATAGACTTTGTTTCTGTTTCATTTACTTTATGGCATACTATATTATTAAATATTTCAGTTTATCAAATATATTTTTTATCATGTTCCAGACTGAAAATACAATATTTTGTCATCCACAATAAGGGCTATTTTTCTCAGTATTTCTTATTTATATCCAATTATGCTTGATTGTCTTATGTTCGTAGCTAATGGTTCTAAATACAAAGCAAACAGTAAAGGTAAAAGTGGACATCCCTGCCTAGTTTCTCTCATAAGACTAAATTCTTTAGATGACTCACCACCACATTTCACTATTGCTTAAGCTCCCCTGTAGAAATGTTAATGTTGTCCAAGTTTGGGGAAACCCAAATGCCTCAAATAATCTCTTCATAAATTCCCATATCAGTCTGTTCAATACCTTTTCAGCATCTTTTTGAAACACAAGGGTACTGTTAATATTATTAAATACTTGCCTACCCTCTCTAAACCCAAACTGACCAAAGTCTATTTTTCTCAGCAATATATTTGCCAGAATCATCAAACACTTTGTAGTTACTGTTCATAACTGAAATAGGCCTTTATGACTCTGGATCAAGAGGATCCTTCCCCTTCCTTTGATATACATAACACTATTGTCATTCACATGAATTACACATTCCTACCTAGAAAAAATATTGCTAAAAAGTACTATTCAGGCATTTATTAGCTTATGTTCTTACTTTTTCCACATTTTTCTATTGGATAACCATCATTACCAGGGTTTTGCTCTGCATTCTGGTTTCTCATGGTTTAATTTTATGTATAAAATGTAAAAAATAGGACATTCATGGATGGATTGTGATGCAAAAGGGAAGGACACACAGGAAGGGAAGGAAGATAAAGTAAAATAATGTTATTAGCACATAACATAGAAGGTATACAAAAGGAAAATGATGAAGACATAAGAGTATAAGTAAAGGAATATACAAGGGAAGAAAGAGAGAAAAAAAAAGAAGTAATTTCATTGAAGAGAGAAAAGATGTGGGTAAGAATCAAAAGCAAATTAACTTCTATTGGGAAAAGAGTAAAAGAAAAGGTAAATTTAAAAATATAGGTGTAGGAGAAAAATAAGAAAGGAAAAGGCTAAAGAATAAAATACTCTATAAATATGAATAGTATACAAGTATAAAAAGAAGACTAGGGGTGTTAGAATGGTGTAGATTGCTGTATATGAATATCATAATATTAGTAGACAACGTTTTAATGGAAGGAGAACACAAGTAAATTAATTATGGGAATGGAATATGGAAGAAGAAAAATGTTCAGGTATAGCAACTTTAAAAGAAGTTATAGAAATGTTGGATCATATATTAGTAATATTAGAAAGAATGTTAATAGTGGGTATAAGATGGAAAAATCAAGTATACAGAATTGAGACACTGCATGCATATGTTCTTTGGAAGCAAAGGGAGATTATGTTTAGAAAAATTCTTGATTATATTAGGGTTAATATGCAAATAATATTAGTAGGAGACTTTAACTGTAATCTAAGGTATAGAAGAAAAGAAGGGCAGACGTCAAAGTCATTTCGGAAATATTTAAAAGTGGAAAGATGTATTTATAGAACAATAAATATTGGACATACAAGAGGCAGTTTGTGAACAGAAATTGATTTTATAGTATCAGAGGGTTTAAAAGTATTTCATAAAGGAGTAAATTATTCAATTATGGTTAGATCATATAAATATGAGAAGGTTTTTATAAAGATTGGACAAACTGGTGGATAACTTTAAAAGAAAAATATGAAAAAGTGATTTTGGAAAGGCAAAAGCAAAAAGAATACAAGATAATCACAAATATAAGGATATCAGTTTTCAGGCTTTTAAAGATATAATAACAAAGAAAGATTTCTAGAAAAAGAAAAAAGTTATATGAAATCTATCAAGAAAAAATAAAAAGGATGTTATTCAAAGAAAGATATTTCTTACAAGGGAAAAGGAAGAAGTAGCATCTTATCTAAGTAAGATGATAAAATAAAATAATAAAATAATAAGAGCGTTAAGAGATGAGAACATATAGAAAATAAATAATGCAAGTAATGAGAAAACACATTATGAAAACATTTGTCAAATATGAAACTATAGGAAGACATAAAAGGAACTTAAAATAATAAGATAATGAGGTGATGGAAAAAAGATCACTGATAGAAATAAAAAAAAGTTTTGACAACAGCGAACCTGGAAGCAACTACAGGTTTGGATGGAATTTAATAATTTATGTAAAGAGATATGCAAGATTGGCAAAAAGAAAACCTTTTGGAGGTTTTTAATGAATGGCTAGAGAAAGGAATAGAACATGAAAGAATATGCATGGGTGCAATAAAGTTCATATGGAAAAAATTAGGGAAAACAGGTATAAAAAAAACTGCAGACCAATAAGTGTTGAACAGTGCTGGTAATAAAATATTTTTGAAGGTAATACAAAATAGAATAGAAAATAAAGTAAATAATATATGAAATGTAACAGTTTTTGGAATAAAAGATAAAGGGGGGTGAAGAACTTTTAATGATTATAAGAGAAATAGTAGATGATGTGACAGTGAGAAACGTAGAATCAAAACTTTTAATAGGGGATGTAAGTAAAGTATTTGATAAGATAAAATGTGGAATGTTATGAGAGATTTTATAAGAATATGATACAAGTAAAAAATATTAACATTTTGGTTTCAGTGTATAACAAAAAGAAAGTAAATTTAGTGGTTAATGGCTGTTTGAGTGAGAAAATGGAAAAAGTGGTATAAATCAGGTATGTCGAGCAATTAGTATCTTGTTTGCATTAATCATGAATGCAGTTGTTAGAATAAGCTTAACATTGAAAGAAGCTAAATATTGTACAGCAGAAGAAATGCAGATTCCAGCAATGTTTTCTTTTTGCAGATGACTTAGCATTAGTTGTAAGAAAATGAAAACTGGATTAAAACAGCTATTAAGACACTTAGTAAAGAATTGAGGGCCTTAGGTTTCAGTATTAATGAAGAAAAGAGTAAGGGACTAGGATTTTCAGATGAAATAGAGGATATTCAGTTTAATAAAGAAGAAATTTTGGGAATAAAGTTTGGTAATGAACAGCAGAGATTAATACAGTGGAAGAACATGATACATACAATAAGACATATGTGTATGTTCAGGCGAACATTCAAACTTGCATATAAAAAAGCATATTTACTTAACTCAGTAATATTAGGTAGAATAGCTCATTCAGCAAGTGTGCTTATGATACCATATTAAATTTCAGAAAGAATTACTGTCCACATAGTTTGCGTTCATATGGGGATCAAAGTTAAACTCGGTTAAAAAAGGAATTCTTTATGTTTAAAAAAAAAAAAGAAAGAAAATGATGACTGGGTTTAATTAATCCAGTTATGCACATAACATCATTGAATTTGTATAAAGTAATGACTTGGATAAAAGAAAGATAAAAAATTGTTAGCAAATATAATGGAGGAAAAATATAGAGATATTTGGGAGAAACAAACATTTAAAAAGAAACAAAGGAATGATAAATAAGGAAATGAGAATATATCAAGAGAAAATATTGTTACAAAAAATTGATATAAATAATACAGAAAAAATAGGAAGAAATGTTTCCATGGAAACATTTGGAAAAAAGAAAAATAAATCCTATAAAAGCAAGAATGAACAGATGTGAAAGATATTTTGACTGTACAGATTTCTTATGGAGATTATCCATAAACAGACTTCCAGTAAAGACAAATATGTCATATAAGAAGATAGGAGAATGAGTTTGTACATGCTGTGGAGAAATGCAAACTATGGAACTTTTTTTAATGTGAAAAGAGTGAACAAATTATAGAATAACATATGTGAAAAGGTAACCCATAAAGGGATTGAAAAGCGTAAAAAATGTAAATATGGATATGATAGAATATGGGTACTATAAAAATGGGAAACAAAAATGTTGATAAATGGGATGAAAGTGTTTTGTATAATATGGATTATAGGGAATGAAAGAATAAATGAAATAAGATTTAATGGAAAATGGGTATTGTCAGAAATCTTGAAAAAGATTTGGTTATGGAAAAAAAGTGGGGGATGAAAAGAGTAAAAAATAAGAGGAAAATGTGTAAAATAGTTGTAAATAATTTGTATACATTTATATATAATATATATTAGGAATTTTAAATAAAGAAATCCTACTCTTTTTGATAGGTGCCATGGGATCTTTTATATCCACCTGAACCACCACCAACTCAAGCAGATGGGGTCTCAGTATAACATATCATCCAAAGGATGGCACACTCAAGAGTGATATGCCCCCTATGCTGTACTGTAGTGCCAGCAATCAATCTACCTAGTGTAAGAATTAAACCCATAACCTTCTGCAACAAATGCGTGTGTGCTACCTATTTGCACCACTGACACAAACGTCTACATCTTTTCTACATATACTTTATACAATTATATTTATAACTTTTCCGAGTCCATTTTGCCGTTCTCATAACCGCAGATTTTAGTTATCACCCTATCAAGCTTATATTCTGAGAAAACTATTTGGTTTGATTTATGCTTTTTCTCAAAAAATGGAAATGTGTATATTTTCATTTTGACTTATTTTCATTAAATCTAGAAGCCCAAATACATGCATGTATTTCTCTGTGTATCTGTCCTCAGTTGATATTTTATATCTTGGTCATCCAGAGACATCTTCATTATTTCTTTATAGTGCTCCAGTCTACAGTTACTACAATACATCTTTGAAGAAAGGTTATAAGTTCTCTCATAATATTTGTATGTCTTGTTTTGTCTCACTGCCTTTAATGGAATATATGCTACTTTCAGTGTAATTATTACACCCAGCCAACAACTTCTCAACACTATAAATATTCTCTGCTTGCCTTTCCTTTGTTCCTCAAACTTATTTCCATACCTTTTTAATTAATATTAATATCCCCTTACCTTTGCTCTTTTTATTCCAGCAAAGAAACCCTCCTTCCCACTTTACATATTGTTCTTTATGATTCAGGTGCAATTCTTGTAACACAATCTGTGCAATACTGCAGTAAATATAAGTCAGTATCTTGTCCTGTTTTTCCTGTCCACCAGTCTATTAAGATCAAAAACTAATCAGTCTAATTGCACCATTGTAAATCTTACATTTTATTCAGCTTAGCTATTCTGTTGAAAGTAATACTTCACGGTATCAAAGGCCCCATTTACTGCTAAATGCTGCCTTTCAGTGATCTGCATGTCTACTTTCAACACTAGTGGACTTCCAGCTGATACAGCATACAGGAACTCTAGCAGTTAGAGCAGTGGGTTAAGGCTCTGAGCTGTTAATTGGCTGCTTTCCTGTAGTCAAGAATCCAGGGCTTGATTCCTTCCACCTACATTTGTCTTGCGTGTGATGCTGAGCAAGTCACTTAACTAGATATTGCTCCCAGGTTGCCCCTGAAAATAGATACTTTCTCTAGTGGATATAACTGGTAAACAAATAGATAAAAATGCTGCTTACCTTGAATGTTTTGAGATAGCACTGCTCCCATACCTTGCCTCCGATGTGTCAGTATGTAGAGCAAACTCTTATGTAAAGTTAGGCATTGGTATCATAGATTCAGAACACAGAGTATTTAACAAACTAAAAAAGATCCTATCTGCATCAAGAGAATACTGAGACTTAACAGGAGCTTTCCCTAATTTAAGATCTGCCATAGGGCAAACATTAGTTACAAAATTAGGCACACACTTCGTAGTACCCAACTAGTCCAAGAAAAGTCTGCACCTGTCTTTAAAGGAAGGTACATGCCCATTTCATGTGAGCGCTGTTTATGCTACTTGTGGATTTACCATCCTTCTTCAGGTCTAAATCATTTAAGTGAATACTTTGTCAAATCACAATTTGTCGAAACTTATCAAATGGTCATTTTATCGAACTTTTTCACAGGGAAAAGCAACAGTTGACCATCACCAGGAATTGGCACTTTTCCCCATTGTAGTGTGATCTTGAAGTTGGTATATTAGTAGGATGTGGGACAAAGCCACCCACTTGGGCACAGGTTGGACAGCCATTGGTTTTCCCTGTGAAAAAGTTTGATGAAACAGCAGTTCAATTAAGAGAGGTTTTGATAAATAGTGATTTGATTCAGTAGTTGATATAGACCCCCCCTTTCTTCTTATAACATATCCCAAATAATTGGCTTCCATCATGTCAAGTTTAATTTTTTACATTCATTGCCAACCCTACTTGTCTTGCAAAGTTTGACACAGCTTTCAGAAAGTGAAATTCCCAGTCCTCTAAATAAATGATAATTTTATCTTGGCATGTAGCAGCATATTGTGAGTGGGGCTCCAGTATTTTATCCCTCAGACTGAAAGCTGGCTGTATAGTTAAAATGGGCCAACAGGAATAATAAAAGCTGAACTATGACACTCCATAAGGTCTTAGCCAATCCTTTACTCAGCTGATGCCTTTCTGTTAGGGTCTATCATTGTAGTACTCTTAGGTATTTATGAAAAAGTTCCTTCATTTCTTAAGAGAAATTATCTTGCTTTTTCACTTTTGACAAGAATTCCTGTAGGATGTACTTGAGGCAAAGACTCTGCAGTCGCTCAGCTTTGGACTTCAGCTTGCAAGCTGCAGAATTATATGCTTCATTCCAAAGCTTTGGCACATCTATGTAATTGATTTGTTCTTTCTTTCTCTTTCATGAATTTCTAACCTTATATTTCCCTGCATTTATTCTGTCACCTCAAAATGGCCACTTGACCAGAAATGTGTTTTCTATGAAGAACACCAGCACTAATACTTCAACTCATGGGTTAAATTCTCTAAGTCAGGGATTCTGGTTATAAACTCACTGCCTTTCCTAGGCTGTCTGTATGGGCATAACCAGTTTTATTCTATCCTGCAAATTAACAATGTTCTTATGCACAATTGTGTATTTTCTTTTTCCAAGTTTCCCTAAGTAATATCAATCAGGGGTGTAGCAGGAATTAAATTTGTACTCATCTGAAACATTGTACACCCTCAGCCCTTGCTGCCAGCAATGCTAAATAGCACAGAACAGCTCTGTGCACTACCATTGCCACTGTGGTAGAAACATATCACCTTCCTAAGCTAAAGATGGCCTTGCATATTGCTTTAAGTTCCAGTAATAAAAATGATAATTCGTAACTTTCCTCTGCTTTATAAGAAGCCTGAAAACAGGGAAATAAATAAAGATTCAAAATTGCTAATACAGTTATTCATATAGGTTGTACTGAATGAATACAACATTATAGGAACCTACTTTGCACCATCTTTGTCTCCTGCACTGCATGAGGACTATCCAAGTAATCTTCGGGATGCTAAAAATTAATGGAAATACAATCCTTATGGAGGACTTTAACCCAAACCTCAGCTGGGTAAATACTCAGTATTAGAGAAATATGCCCAAGTACTCTGGAACAAACAGTACAGGCATATTGTCACACCTATTATCTTTCTGCTCCTTACCCATGGGTCTACTAACTATAATTAAAACAGATCATGACACTATCATTTTTAGCCCTGATAAAATCAAACCTCGTCATGAATATTCATCCTTCCTATATTTTACCAAGTGAAACTAGGATGAAGTCAATAACTATGATGTAATAATGGACAGATTTATGAAAAGTGATGGGGTACTATCCTCAGTGACTCAAATCTGCTAAATATGCTAGCAGTGAGTTGTATGATACTCATTTCTACATTCATGAATGCCTACTGTTATAATGTAAATAAAAAGGTAAATTCCAGGAAAACAAAAACAAACAAAATCTTTGGGTGAATCACAAAAATAATTAAGACATACAACAAAGAAAGAGGTACTACAGAAGTTTCAATATCTTCCGTGTCTTACTGTTTTTACAAAATAACACTAATGTAGTATGAATTCAATTTGATCCTAAAGGCTTTAACTTTCCCAGAAAACTGAAAGGGAATATTGTGAATGCAACATGTTATCAGTTAACAATGAACTGGTAAATCAGCAGCAGGACACAACAAATCTACCTTCATCCAAACGATGTTCAAACTACAGTAGGAAAAAACAGTTTGTGAGAGCTATAAAAATAAGTGTCAACACACTTTGCATAACTAGAGATATAATAATTGTTGCAATAAGTAGAATCACAAACTCATATCCCATATGACCAGACAGCATACCAATTAAGGAAAACCTGAATAACCCCCCCCCCTTTTGATCATGCTAAAGAAAATGTTAACATTTGGACATGTCTCTAACTGGCAATAGTCTGTACTGATTCTGATGAACAAAGAGTTTATATCAGATCCTAAGAATTATAGACCCATCACGCTTCATTTTTAGAGGAAGTAAAGGTACCTCCCAGTTTAGATGTGCTACATTCCCAAGACAATGGCAGTATAAAGGCTTCTCTAAAAATATAGCTGCTAGAAAATCCTCTGCCATTTACAAAACTAAATTTAGACTTTTAATTTGTCCAGACAATATGCAAGCCTCTGTATTAAAAACTGTGAAACAAATGAAAGAATTTTCAAATAAAATTCAATAGTAGTCTGTACTCTCCCTATCAGGTGATGCTGCTGTTAATGCCAGTCCAGCAATTGTAAACAAGATAGTTGATGACCAAGGCTGCTCCCCTACAGTCTTATATTAACATATCAGATGCTGGGTTCAAAGGTTAGCATAACCTAAATATGGATGCATTCTACCTATAGGATCATTTGCCATTAATATATTCTGTATTGTACTTAGTCATTATGACAATTGAGAAAGCCGGTAACCATTAATGTTTCAGTGCAAGCCTCTACATTTGTAGATGTAACCCATCACGGGTACTATTTCCAAAAAACACTAACTGCTGTTCTGTGGTTTGATTGAACATAGTTTGCTTTGCAACTCCCTCACAGAATGAAACAGTGTCACTGAGAAAGTCACTTAACAATACAGTTCTCCTACAACTGCTCAGAGTTCAAAACTTGTTTAGGTTGAATATCCCTTTAAGGTATTGTCAGTGGCTGAAATTCAAAACTACTAAACTACTAAATAAAAATGTATATCTGTAGTAATAAATCCTTGCATGGTCATTTGATGAGTATAACATCCTGGGAAGTACAATAGTGTGCCATTTTAATGTACATAGTTGTATAAATGGGAACAATTCAACTTCTATCAGTCCACCTGTCTCCATTTGTCTATTGTGTGACCCTGAGCAAGTCAATACCAAAAAAATACATCTCAGAATCATACCTCTCAACTTCTTTGTCCAATAATTCTGGACAAAGACAAAAGTAATAGTGGGACAAAGTCCCAAAATCAGGGACAATTTTAAAAATATTACTCTAAATCACATAAAAGTTTAACAGAGCAATATGCTTTGCACCAACATGCATTTCTGAACAATAAGAACTATGAAACTCTGATGTTTGGCATTACTGGCTGTAATCTTTAGTGATTTACTAGAAAATCAAAAATGGCATGAGGGAAAGGGCAAAAATATAAGACAAAATCAGGGACATTCTGCAACACTGGCAAGAGTTGAGAGGTAATGCAATAACGTACACTTGCATTGTCCTTTCGAAATATAAATACTGATGTTTTTGTTACTACTCTGAACATGAGTGTAGGGGAAGTCTCATAACAGAATATTTTCTAGATCAGTGAAGTACAGAAAGTAGTCTGCACGTTGTACAGAGCTGGTTTGCTCATCTGACAGTAATGCAGAAGTGTTCTGCTGGGGGGGGGGGGGGTGAGAATAAAGTGGCAGGTTCTGTCAGAGAGTCTACTTCAAATAAACGAAAACCCACATATCAAAAAATGAGAAAACAGAGACGACAACACTGAATTGTCAATTAAACGACTCCTCACTTAACCGACAATTTCCCCAGGGGAAGGAGGCAGTTGGCCAACATTTGGAAGTTTGCCCTTTTCCCCACTATAGTGAGATCTCGGAGTTGGTATAATTAGTTAGGGGGTTGTGGGGGCTGCAGCCCCCCACACTGGGGGATGTGGGTTTGGAATGCTTCGGTATGTTTTTTTTTTTTTTTTTTTTTTGTGTGTTGGCCGACTGCCTCCTTTTCCTGGATAAATTGTCAGTTATGTTTAAGTGAAGACTCGGTGTTGTCATCTCAAGTTATTTACAATTTGGGTAAGTGGGCTTTCATTTATATGAAGAAGAGCCCTGTCAGATATAGATTGTAAATTTAGTAAGGTTTTCTTTAGTGGCAGTGGTAGTCTGTATTGTATTTGCAAAATATTTTTACTTATTATAGTGCTTCCATCAGTAGTGATGTGGCAAGAGACTATATGACATCCATGCACCCTGTCTAAATGTTGATAGATTGTTGATTATTTGATTGTTCTACAAAGCCTGGAGTACAAGCACATTGGATCACAGTTTAAGTACTAGGCAGGCAATTGTAGACTGATATGCATGCACCTTAAGAAGTTTATGTCATAAAAAGGGATATTTCTAGGAGGTTTACCTACCTTCTAAGAACCATGCTACTAATCCTTGGGACTAAATGTATGTGAACCCATCCAGTCATCAAAACATTCCTTGGGTGCTACCAAATATGCAACAAAATCTAGAAAGTTTAAAATGTTTGCTTAAGTGTTTGCATAGGTATTTTTACACACCAAGCAGACTCCACAGATTTTTTCCTCAGGTAGATAGCAAATGTTTAAGATGTGATGAGGAAGAAAGAGGTAATTGGGAACATATTTTCTGGGAGTAGAATGAGTTGGCAGACAATTCCCTGCAAACTACTCTGTCAGAAATACTGGGTGAGCAACTTGGTGCAACTAAGGAAATGTTTTTCTTGTGCTGTGATACAGGATCTGAATTCTCTAGACATAGTAATACCTTGCTTTGTTTAATTCTGGTGGCTGCCAAGCAATCATTTACTAGAGAATGGAACTCAAAGTGTAAGCCAACCATATTAGAAGTACTGAATATAGTAACAGAGATAAAAGAATGAGAAGTGGGAATTATTGGAAGAATACATGCAGAATAATGTTTTGGAGGAGTAATGAGGTTTCAGGGAAGACAGAAATTGAATGAGCTATGTAATGTTTGATTAACAATGACTATACAGGAGATATGTGATGTATGATGTTTGCAACTGATAGTATGGCGATATGGTTTGTTTTCATTTATATGAATGTATAATTGCCGATATCATAAGTGATAATTCAGTAAAGGTGTTTTTTATTTAAAAAAAAGGATTTGCTCTCTAGCGGCACAAGGACAGAGGGATAGCATCAGAAATAAAATGTCACAGGCAAGTGAAATAAATGGATCAGTGATTTATAATGGGCATTATCCACCACACCAGAGTAAATATGGGTTTGAATCTGATTAGAGAGGACTGGAAGAAGTATTACATTGCTTGTAGGTACACAGCATCAGCTCTCTTGCCTTGAGAAAATGTGTATATAGCTAATATGCTGTTCATTTATTGGGTAAGGAGGGAATTGTGTGCTCTAATAAGAGATCAGATTCAATTGGAACAAAATTTCACAAAAGTATATAAAATGACACAAAAAGTGATAGAAATTAGTCTGTTTCTAACAGAACAAAAGCAACTATAAGTTAAGGTAGTAGTGTTATGGGTTATAATCAAACTTAACAGCGTATTGATTGACCAACTTTCTAATAAATATAGGCATTCTTAATAATTCTATCATTAAAGATTTATTTTGTGAACAGGTAAAAAGTAATTAAAATGTGTTTCATTCAGTAGAAAAAATATGGGATAGCATACTTAAAAGAAAGGTCTCAAAGTTTAAGATAGACAATGAGAGCTATGGGAAAGGAGAAGCTTATCTGAAACCACCCAATAACCATCGTTATAGAGAACATACTCCTAGTGACTGGCCAGTACTGAATCAAGAAAATCTTCCAACCAATCAAGTGAATAAACTTCCACAAGGGAACAGCCCTTTAATATTGAGGAGATCAGAGATATAGTGCAGAAAAGGCACCAATAGTCCACAATGGAGGAGGGAACAATACAATGAAGATTACTACAATTGACAGGGGGCCAAACTGAAGAATATGTATTCCAGAGCGAACAAATTCAGGAAATACTGATTGGTGATGGTTTGAGTTATCTAACAGCAGCAAGGGCAGTTAAGTTGGTTAATAAATTCTTTTAATGACTTTAAAATATCCAACTTTTCTTCCAAAAACATCAGTGTGTGTCATGCTGACATATTGTCAAAAGGTTTTAGTTTTTTGTTCCAACTAGGGGGACAAGCATAGTAAATTCTTTAATTGATTTAAAAATGTTCATATGTAAACTTATCATTGTTGTTTAATAATTCCAACTTGACTGCTAATGTAAGTGGGTTAAGATGAGTTTATTTAACCCATTTTTAGTTATGTACAAATGTATGAGAAAGTTCGAGAACTTGAAATTAGAATGATTTTATCAGAATGTTGCAAAAATACGTTTTTAATATAACTAGCAATAAAGTTAGTGTTTTAAAAGAAATTTGTGCAGATAAAAATGGGTAATGAAACCCGATGGGGGTGGGGTGGGCTTGTCATAATAGAAGAAAGTGACTACTTGGACAGAATGAATGAATTATTAGCAGGAGATGAATATAGTGAAACATCGAATGTATTATTAGTAGGAGATGAATATAGTGAAACATCTCGTGGAGAAGTTTTACTGCTTATACCAAAATTGATGGGTTACTGACTAATATATCAAGGACAGATAAGAGTGAGTTTGAATTTATGACCAATGACAAACCCATTTTTTCTGGGATATTTGGAATCCCAAAAAATACATAAGCTTAGAAAACCCACCTTTAAGACCTATAGTAGATGCTACTAGCTCCAAAATGTTTTACATTGCTAAGTGTTTGGATCATTGGTTAAAATCCAGTTTGAATACAGTTCCATCTATCTGCAGAAATTCATGGCATTTTTTTAAAGTAAAATAAATTATATAGAATTTTCTGCTGACTGTATATTTGTCACTATTAATGTGAATGACTTGTATGCTGTAATACCTCAAGACCAGGGGTTATTATGGTTTGTATTTAATTTGAATGAACTGAATACTGATTGCTACATTTGTTGCCTTAATGGCAGTGGTATTAAAAATAATTTTATTTATTTTAATAATCATTATTACAAAACAAACAACCAGCGTAGCAATGGGGTAGCTTGTGCCCTCAGCTTTGCCAATTTAGTGATGACACACTGGGAGAATATGTATTTATTTAACAGTGGTTTTAAAGATTCATGGATTTTATATATATATATATATATATATATATATATATATATATATATATATATATATATATATATATATATATTATATATATATATATATATAATATATATATATATATATATATATATATATATATATATATGATGTAACCATTGACAACCCATATTAAAGCTGTTAATAAAAAAACACTACAAAAAAATAAATTAAAAATTTCCTTACCCACCCTTATTAAAGCCCCCCCCACCCCAGAAGCCACAAAAAACATTGCACACATGCCTCAGCTATATATACTTTATTATCTAAATACTAGCTATAAAAATCTATCTACCAATTAATACTCTATAACTAATATTATAATCAGCAGCCCTCACCACTGCTCTTACAGTCACTCACCTCAAACCCAACCTCAAGCAAATAACTGCTAAAGCCCTACCAACACTACCAACAAATTCACAAACAACTTCACTTCTCAGACACTTCCACTCCTAGCTCACTACCCTTCTTGGCACTCCTGATTTCTCCTTAAAAAATATAGCCACACCCTAATCTAAACTCTAATACTCCTAACTAAATCTAACAATATACAATAAATAATAAATTCATAATATAATAGATGCATTAATTAAATATTCATCTAACTCAAGATATATCTACTCTCTCTACTCTCTACCCACAAATCAAAACATATCACAAATCATCTTAAAAACTCAATGCTATGTCTATGTGTAATCCCGACACTGAGTATATCTCTCCTCCTTATTTTTTTTTTTTCCCCCTTTTTCCCAGCCTTACACTTAACTTTCCACTTCTATTGTTGAGAGTTACTTCTTAAAAGTATTACTTTTTTACAGTTTATCTTATATGTTTTTAGATTTTTTTTTTTTTTCTTTTTTTTTTTTTTTTACTTTTTTTTATATTTTTTTAAAATAACTTTTGTTGAGAAGTGTTTATTTTTGCATGTACTGGAGCTTTTCTCCCGGGCCTCTACTGTGTGGGATATATATCCAGTTGACTAGCCCCCGTCCAACAAACAAAAATAAAATAAAAAATAAAAATAAAAATATACATACACACACACACACACACTTTTTAGGTGATATTTTTATTCTATGGAAGGATTCCTTAGAAAAAACTGAATGACTGTTTTTGTTACATGAATTTTTAAAGTTTAGTTGGAATTTTGATACAGATAGAATGTGATATAGAATTAATCAAAGATGTTTCACGGCCATGTTTTATTTCTATTTTTACAGAAAAGGCACTTTTTCCAACATGTACTTACACTATGACAGTTGGCATCCAGTTACTCAGAAGACAGCTGTTGTGAAAGGACAAATGGTCCAAATACCTTGTATGGTTTCAGGATTTTGAAACCTTTTATTACAGAAATAGAATTTTTGGTTAATATGTTTTTGAAGAGAGGTTACCCACTTAACTTGATGATAGATATAAACAAAACAAAGTTTATCATAAAAGGAAAAATGGTATTTATGTTCTAATTTTGAATATGAAAAAATCTGGAGAAGAAAACAGTTTAATTGGGATATATATAATTTATTCACATTGGTTATTAAAGTTTTCATTAATACATATACGGTGGATAGTAAAGTGATGGGGGAGTGTTTGATATAGAACTGGAATATTTTAAGAATGGAGAGCTTCCTTTTTAAGAGATCAGACAGGAGTCCCCGTGGGCTATAATGTTTGCAGATGACATTGTGATCTGTAGTGAGAGTAGGGAACAGGTGGATGAGACCCTGGGGAAGTGGAGATATGCTCTAGAGAGAAGAGGAATGAAGGTCAGCAGGACTAAGACAGAATATATGTGTGTGAATGAGAGGGAGGATAGAGGAATGGTGAGGATGCAGGGAGTAGAGGTGGCGAAGGTGGATGAGTTTAAATACTTGGGATCAATAGTTCAGGGTAATGGTGAGTGTGGAAGAGAGGTGAAGAAGGGAATACAGGCAAGATGGAGTGGGTGGAGAAGAGTGTCAGGAGTGATTTGTGTCAGATGAGTACCAGTAAGAGTGAAAGGAAAGGTCTACAAGAGGGTAATGAGACCAGCTATGTTATATGGGTTGGAGACAGTGGCATTGACAAAAAGGCAGGAGTCAGAGCTTGACGTGGCAGAGTTGAAGATGTTAAGATTTGCACTGGGTGTGACGAGGATGGACAGGATTAGGAATAAGTATATTAGAGGGTCAGCCCAGGTTGGAAGGTTTGGAGACAAAGCCAGAGAGGCAAGATTACATTGGTTTGGACATGTGCTGAGGAGGGATGCAGAGTATATTGGGAAAAAGATGCTAAGGATGAAGCTGCCAGGTAACAGGAAGAGAGGAAGGCCTAAGATAAGGTTTATGGATGTGGTGAGAGAGGACAAGCAGGTGGTTGGTGTGACAGAGCAAGATGCAGAGGACAAGAAGAAATGGAAACAGTTGATCTGCTGTGCAACCCCTAACGGGAGCAGCTGAAAGAGGAAGAAGAAGAGCTTCCTTTTTAAGAAAATGGTTGAAAAACTGTCACTTGTTTTCAGGAGGATAGCTCCTTTAGAAATTGATTAGAACAGGGTTAACTGAATGCCATCCGGCCACATAACATTAAGACCATTTATGAAAGAGTGGATTGGTGTGGCAAACTAAAAGCAATGCCATAGTTATTCAGGTTTGAGCAATTCGGTTTCCATTAATTCTGTATTGAAATGCTTAAGTTATTTTAATGAGTCAAGTATTTTGCAAGGAGTTGTGTAATTAATTTTAATTGACTGCATAATTCTATTTAATATTGTTGAGCACATGAGTTTTAAGTGTATTTAACAAGTGGAATTTTAATTGTTTAGTTCTGAGAAAGTTCCTTATAAATTGAATGAAAGCACAAACTATTTTTAAATAACTGGTGTTTCAGAAATAAACCTTGGATTATACTCGTGTCATTTCTTTGTGCTACAGGCCATGTAGTCAGTTTGTGTTTTTCCTGTGGAGTTACTGGTTTGTTCAGTGGGTACAGAAGAAATCTCAGATTTTCCCTGTGTTATTTCTACCATTTTTTAAACCCCAAATTCCATACTCAGCCAGCCTTTTCTTCATTTTGACCTCGGATTTTTACAGTTTTAGCAGCTCATCTGAATATCTGTGTAAAGCTTCATCCATTTTTCAGCTTTTTGTTATTTGAGTGATGTACTCCTTCAGTGTTTAATTTATTTTAATCTAGGAGCACATTTGACTTATTTTTTTCTCTAGATTACTGGAAGCCATGTCTTGCATCAAAACTGGCACTTGAACTGTTTTTTGCTGAACAGCTACAGGATTTTTCCTATTTTGAGTATTTTCTCTCTACCTTTTTTCGTTGATTTTCTTTCACGGACTCTTAACTACTTCTTTGTTGACCTCCAGTAAGTGTACTTGCTAGCCTGCAACTGAATTTACTAAAAGTAACATAGCTCCTGGCCCTCACCATTCTGTTTCTTTTCTTTTAAGCTGTTGATCAGTATGCAGCCATCTTGGAAAGCCACTAAAACTATATTTGAGCAGAGAGGCTTCCCATTCATCTTATTGCTAATGCTTTCCATGAAGCCAGAGAAGGAAAAACAAGATTCACATCAGTTTTTGGGAGACATCAATTTAACTCATTCACTTCAATGTAGCTCTGGAAGTTTGTACTCAACTACCAGTGATTGCATCCTGAGCTTTTTGATAAAATCAAGTATTGGTCTTGCATTTCAAATAAATGTTCTTATCTCTGGAGCCATAATGGTGACGACTTCTTTTTCTTTCGGCTGTTCCTTTTAGGGGTCGCCACAGCAGATCATCTGTTTCCATTTCTTCCTGTCCTATGCATCTTTCTCTATAACACCAACCACCAGCATGTGTTCTCTCACCACATCCATAAAACTTAACTTAGGCCTTTTTTTCCTCTTACCTGGCAGCTTCATCCTTAGCATCCTTTTCCCAATATACCAAGCATCCCTCCTCAAAAAAAAGTTTGACAAATGATGTATGCGGATAAGGGTTACTAAAGAAATCTAAATGGCAAACTGCTCAACACAAACAAATCTGTGCAGCAGTAATAGACATTAGATTCTAGGTCTTAATCTGGATTTTATAAGTCATAATAAGCACAGTACATATTAATTGTGTAATATTTTGTAAACAACTTACAGTATCTCAGTAACCACTCAAACCACACACATTCTCAGTGGCATTTTGTTCATCCATCTGTGAGCTTTCATGTAAGGTCAAGAACTTTTGTGTTACTTGGTTGTTTAGGTATTTAGAAAAAATATGAAATGTATAGCACTGTAAATAAATAATTTATGAACACAATTAATATGTCTTAATCAGCACTAGACTAAGATCAAACAGTGCATTTGTGTTGTCCATCATGTATGTAGCATGGCTTAGAAAATATTAAAGCAAACATGAAGAGGTTATATTAGATGCCTAAAGGTGTCAGTAGGATGTAACTGCAGACAAACCTGTAATGAGTTAAGTTAGTAATGAGCAAGCATCAGAGACCAGTTAAATCACAATTTATTATCCTCTACTCAACTTCATCCCAGTATTTTAAGAAAAATATGAATAGGAATTGGGACACAGTATTTGACCAGGATATAGAAATGAAGCCGAGTATGGATGTAGATACATATTTCAGTAGAAGGAGGAATTAGAAAGAAATAATTGAGTCTGATAAAAAGTAAAGAACAAACAAAAAGTACATATGCAAAAATGTGTTTAATGTAAATGGTATAGCTATGTGAATGACAGTTCTTATGTTGGAGTTTCCACTTAGCATAAAGCTATTCCTTGTGGTGGCAAATGTGATTGTAGTTACAGAGTGGTTTACTGGTTTGTCCTTTGACAGTATTCATATAGGAAAAACTGAAAGAAAATTAATTAACAGATTTCAAGAACATGTACTGTGGTGGTGGTGCTGCGGTAGCGTTGTCGCCTCACAGTTAGACGTTGCCCGTTCGATTCTCAGAGCGTCTTCTGTGTGGCGACATGCGTGAATGGACGTTCCTTCATTGAAGGTTGTGCGTTAGGCCCAGCAAGCCAGCACGTAAAACTCCACTGCCAATCATTAGCGGACCAGAGTTCTGCTGTGTCGACCCCTAACCGGGAAAAGCCGAAAGACACAAACAATAGGAGAAGGAAGGACATTAAGAATGCTTTGAAAATTAATTCTGTTGAGTGCAAAAATTTTGAAAAATATTTTATTTTTGTCCTAGAAAAATACCAATGGATATTAGGGGGATCCTTCAGCCTACAGTATTGAAGAGAAAGAACTGATAGGGGACTTATGATTAAATGAAGCTGCCCCCGGATAGAATGATTGGATGTCAATAAATAATGTTTTAAACTTAAGATAATCCAAGTTATGACTTTCTTATTAGTATATCTATAACTTGTATTACTATATTACATACCTTATAATATATATTAGTATGTTTCATTGGTGAATAAATAATTGATAAGGAAATATTCATTTATAATTATTTACTATGCCTTAATTATGTTTTTCTTAGATGTTTTTAATGTGGTGTGTTTTTCTTTAGCAAGACATTCTGCTGACTATTTTTGATCATATAATTTTGTGTATAAAATGATTGCTTCCTGGTATCTGACTATTTTCTGATGAAGTCTAAATTACACTATAGGATGAAAATGGTAAAAAAAAACCCCACTAAAATCACTGAACAGTAAGCTATCGGACACTCAGCCAGGGTAAAAAAATGATTTTAAATAAATGTTTTGTAACTCTATTGTGGCTCCAAATGTATACGTTTACACATATATATGATTTGTACATGTGGTGGTTGAAGACATTGCTTGGTTTGTATTTATTCAGCTCAACTGAAATGTATAACTAAAAATGTAGGAAAATGTTAAGAATATTGAATTATAATCCTAGCCTTGCAACACAAGCTTTTAAATACTGCTAAAGCCAACTGCATTGATTCTTGTGACTCTTGTTTGGAAATGTCTTAGAATATCTGCAGTAGAAAATATTATTTTATATGCTAGAATAGTATACTGAACACAGGTTATGTTTTTATGATTGCAAATAAAACTAATACAGCAACTTGACAGAGTTAACCAAATGATACACAGAATTTCCAATCATCAAATATAAATTACAACTAGGTGCAGTGGAAGTCTATTTCATTATAAATTGGTTCAAGTAAGTGAGAGATTTAGTCATTGGTTCAAGTAAGTCAGAGATTTAATAAAGTTGTCTTGTGTGAATGGAGGTTATTCACTACTTAGCCCAGTGTCAGATGCACTGCAAATGCTATGCAGAGCCTTATTAGAATACTGTGTAAGGAGCATTAACACACGTATATAGTATCTTAGTAGCCTGTGCTTCCTAATCCTGCTATCCATTTTTATCATTTCAGTTGCCCTTGGATCACTCTTTCACACAGCTATAAAGGACATTTCCCCCAAAATATTCAGATGACTTCTGAAGGCAGGGTGGTGCTGTGAAGTAGCTGGACTGAGCTAAGGCAATTGTGACTGTATTTCAGAAAAGAAAATGAAAATCTGTAATAAATATGAAATTGTCTTTGCAGCAAAGTTGTAGAAAAATATACAAAGCTGTATAATGAAATTTGTCTAGTACTGATCCATACATGTGCAATTGAATCTGTTCTTAAGCATTCAGCACTCTTAGCATTTTTTTCTTTAGGACTTCCATATATGGCTTGGAGTTGTTTTTTTCCTCTTCTGTACCAAATAATACTGCAACAGGAAACTACTTTTAAATTTCTGAGTTGAGAGGAAATAAGAGGAAGGTATTTGTGTACCCAGGACTGTAGTGACTTATTTCAGTACATCCTTTCTGGGCATTTCAAAGATCTATGACTCTCTGATTTCAAACTGCAATCATTGCCACTTCAGTCAGTTTGCTAAGTGTGCACGGTGGACTACAGCTCTGGGAAAGAGGATAAAACATGGAATTAGTTTTCCTGAGACTGTGTACTCACTGTTTAGACTTAAATTGTCTGGTACTGACAGGGCTAGATAAGTCATTAGATATAGTTCTTTTACATTATCTGTCTGGTTAAACACATGTATTTTGCATTTTTATTGGAGAAGTATAAATATGCTTTAATTTTACAAAGTAGAAAGCTTAACTTTATTTCCAGTAATGACTGTTTACATTCTTGTGGCTGGTGGCTTATTTTTTTTGTTTTATATATATATATATATATATATATATATATATATACACACCACACACACACACACACACACACACACACACACACACACACACAGGGAGAGAAACTTAGTATATTAACTGTTGGTTCACACTTTTGAAAGAGTGATTGTTTTAGCCATGCCTGTCAAATAATTACATTCAGTTGGCTTATGTTAAGAGTGATCAGTAACCATAATCTAGCATGCTAGAGTGGTCTGGCTGGTGGCAGCATTACCACAAAGGCAGAAAAAAGGGACACTAGAACAATAAAGGTATTATTAGACTTCAAGAGAAACAGTGTGTGTGTATGCACACACACACACATACATATATATATATGTATATGTGTGTGTGTGTGTGTGTGTGTGTGTGTGTGTGTATATATATATATATATATATATATATATATATGCACACATACACACACATATGTATGTGTGTGTGTGTGTGTGTGTGTGTGTGTATATATATATATATATATATATATATATATATATATATATATACACACACACACACACACACACACACATACGCACACACACACGTGTGTACATACACAATTATCATGACCAAGTTTCAGTTACTTTTGGTAAGATAGCAGTAGAAAGCACTGGTCTAAAACCAAGGTGGCTGATGTACCAGAATTTCAGTGATTTTTAACTTTGCAGATGATCAGTGTAAGGTTATTTGGGTGTGGTAGGTACTTGCTACAACCGGAGGCAGCACTGTGTATTTAATATAACACGCTGTTAAGGAGAACTGCCTCATGAAAATTATGTGATAGCAGCCATGCTGATCATGACACCACGCCTCTACCCATCATATACATATTGGAGCCAGTAGTATGAATTTAAAGGTCTTACCATGGCACAGATTGGTGGCAGTGGCATGATAAATTGTAAACTGGACTTAAGCAGCCTGCAAAACACTTATCACCAAAAGGTGTATGTACTCTTGTAGCCACATGGTAAATACACTAAAGTTGTTTTATTTTTAGACAGAGTAGTTAGGGAGCAAACAAACACGATCTCTGCAGAGTATAAAAATGTTTCGTTACATGTGAATAAAGAATGCAGTTAAAAATGAATTTAACTTTACAGCATGACCAAGAATGGGATGATGGCCACATTGGGTGCAGTTAAGATTCAGTCTACCAAACCAGAAGAAAGCTGGGTAGCATCTGTGAGTGCAGAGCATACAGCAAAGTAAAATACTCAGTCTCCAGATGATATCAGAATTCAGACTAAATTGAAAATAATGGAGCTAGGAACAACAGATTGAAGTAGATTGCTGACAGAGACAGTCTAAGGTGTAATGAGAGAAAAAGAGAGAGGGAGAGACAGCAGATAGAAATGGCTGAAGCTACACAGAGGAAAATGAAGGGAAAAAGAAACATCAGTATGAAAAGTGCCTACTAACTCTTCAAGTAAAGGCATATCAGTATCACTAGTGAAAACTGTGCCCTGGAAACCAATGTCAGTGCTAAACTGTTCCCATATTAAGTCAGGGTGCTAACTTCTATAATTGTATTTTTTGCATTTGAAAGTGTGTATTGTCAGCACTCAATGGGGAAATAGGGTGATGTTTTCAATACCCGTCACCATGTCCAAGGCAAATTATGCTTTGTCAAAATTGTCTGGCTATTTGTGCTACTGTAAAATTGAAAATGGACTTTTTGAATGATTTAAACTTCAACATGTAGATTACCGAAGAAGCATTTAAAGAACATAGGGGAAAACAAAAAACAAAAGGCAGTGTCAGGGATTTCATTGCAGAAACAAGCACTTGGAGAGCGAGTGGATGGCAAGATACTATTTTTGAAAAGCTGTGAGAAATCATAAGGGAGCAATCACCAGTAGTTTGGCTGAATACAGGAGTATCTGGTTAACAGTTAGGGAATGTAATGCTGCTGAGGCAGTGGGCAAGATGGAGGACCTATATCTAGTTACCTGGGCACATGTGTACAAAATGGGGTATAGTCAGCACTACACAAACTGGCTAGGGGAATCCTTGAGTGCAGTCTAAATCCAGATTCCACAGGCAAAAATGAAAACCACTGGTTGAAGTACACACCAGTATCTTGAAGTTAAATGTTTCCAATGTAAGCAAGTAATGGGTTGGGGGTTGGTAAGAGTTGGGAGTGGTAAAATGGTTAAAGTATTTAACTCAAAGACACAAAGTACAGTGTTTAATCCTCACTTTGAAAGGGAATCTGGCTAGGTTTAAAATCACTAGCTGGAATATTGGGTTTTAATTGGAATATTGGGTTTTAATTGCTTTATCTTTATTTTAACATTTGTTTACTGACTTGGAACAAAGCCAATTTTCAGCAGAGGCCCATGGAGAAATGCTCTATATGCATGTCTTTGTAATATGGAAGGAAACCAGAGCACTGGAGGAAACCCATACGAATGCAGGGAGGACATGCAGACTCTGCACAGAAGGCACCCCAGCCGAGAATCGAACTGGAGAACCTATTGCTGTGAGGTGACAATGCTAACCACTGCACTGCCCAATATTTTATATAATAATATTTTAGCACTTCTTTGCTGATTTTCATATGAAGTATTAAAAGTGTGGTGGTTTTACATCTTTGCTGCCTGGATTCCATTTCTGTTCTTTTTGTCTAAGCTTAAAATGGCCCAAAGGACAGTTAACCTAGTATTTACTAATAAATTTTACATACAGTCTAAATGTTCACAGGAGCTTGGTTCAGAACAAAAGTTATTTGAAGAAACTAAATGAGATACAGCCATGGAAGTGATGAGTTGTATTAAACCTGTACCTGCTTCAGAGTATCTCAAAGTCTGTATCCTATGGTAATAGGGGGTAAAGAGACAATGGCTAAAAGGGAAATTGCCAAAATACTTAGCTATTGTTATGTCAGCAGATGTTAGAGGCATTACTTGGCCAGGCAGTCAGATTTAGGTAGGGCCATAGGTGGGCCACCTTCCTTGGTATTATTGGCCAAGGTTCACTTGGTTTGGGAAGGGAACAGGTGCAGAAAACAGACTGCAATATTTGATGGTATTTCAGCAGGTGTTCTAACTGGAAATTACTTTGATGACACAGTGACTATGTCTATAAACAATTACATGCAGCTTGGAATGGAGACAAATACGTGGAAGTAGTAGCAGGTGGGAAACTCAGCCAATGTCTTCACCTCCAACAAGGAGAGGTGACACTATTTTGGGAGGAAGCTAGGTGTTAAGTCTAAATCTGATCCATAGCTGTGAAAAGGTACTAAACATCTCCTGGAATGGGGCCACTATAGGAGAAGATATTCTAATAGCAACTGTGGAAAAATATTAGACTTCTGTTGGGAGGATAATTGGAGAAATTCAGAAAGAGAGCTGAGACAGGTAAAGTTCACAAATCCCACCTCAAATAACTTGAAGGATGTAGCTAAGATGACTCCTGATTCTTAAAGCAGACAGAGTCCATATAGTAGGACAAGAGTTAATGTATAAAACACAAATGCAGTCCTGAAGGTGGGTTAGAAGGAAAAGTAGTACAGCATTTGGCAGTCGAAACAGCCTACCACCAAGTACTTTTAATCAGGCCTATAATATTTATTTTTCTGGCCATTTGGATATAAAAGCCTATACAAAGGAGACATATTCAATTTTTTTTATTGGCCAAGCATTGAAAAAGGTGTGAGAGAAGGCTGCAATCACATGAGTAGCTGCAAAAGGATGGCAACACAGAATACAAAGCTTAGGTACCTTTGGTGCCATTGTGTTACCAGTGACCTGCTTCAGGGGTAACCATGGATATTGTGTGGTATCTTAGCACTACAAAGATCGCAGGTAATAGGTAGATCTTAATTATGATAAACTATATTACTGTGTGTAACATGAGGTGCTGGCTTAGCTGTCTACTGATGCAAATAAAGGTATAAATGTTCTTAAATTTCCTCAGGAAACACTGACAGAGGCCTTAAGTTTATATCATGACTGTTGGCTTGTTTTTGAAAAGCACTGAGGTATAAAGAAGTTAAAATGACTCCTACCATCTACATACAAATGGTTTGGTGGAGAGGACTAACTCTTCTCCCATGACCATGTTCTCAGCATTCAGGAATCGGTCTAAATGGAGTGGGACAAATATCTACACTATCTCTTCTTTACATACAGACAGGGCCCCCCCCCACCATGATGCAGAGACTCTGATACTTAGCATATGGTTTAGGTTACAAGAGGAATCAGAGGGCGATCTGGTAACAGATCTCCTCAGTGAGGCTTAGTATGATGCATTAACAGTAATATGTCACTACAGCTATCCATTATGTAGGTTCAGAAAATCTTAACAGGATTCTGAGAGTTTGGTGACAAGTTTAATGCTAAGCCAGTGTGTACCCAGCAGGTAGAATATCATGTGGACACAAGAGCCTAATAGCCAATCAAGCAGGGTATCTGCATAAGTCAAATAGCAATGTGGGAAGAACTGTAGAAGATTTTGATCTGGGGCAATCCATAATTCCAACAGTCCTTGTGCCTCAGTATTGGTCTTGGTGCCAAAAATATGACAGGAAGACGATGTTCAATGTAGACTATGGGAAACCAAAATAGATGCAAAACACATGATGCTTTACAGCAGCTAAGTTCAGAATTTATTAACCTTTTGGGCTGTCTGAATTCACCAAAAGGCTCTATGGGATAAAAAATGCCCCAGAATTTTTACAAAGGCTGGTAGACCACATAACAATAAGAGCTGGAGACTATATTCTTGTTTACGGAGATGATAATGCAATTTTTATACGGCCCTGGCTGATCCTAACAGAAACATACGAGACACTGACAGTTGAAAAGGGGACGAGTTGATTATTAAGGCTAAGAAATGTCATGCAGGAATGGCAGAAGTAACGTATCTTGGTCATGAGGTAACAGTGGCAAAATTCAACCAAAGCCAGCATGGCCTATTGCTGTTACCAAAAAAGAAAAAAACATTTCCCAGGACAATGGGTTACATTAAAGAAATGCCTTCCCCTGTTGTGACACAACTACTCCTCATGAACTTTATGTAAAGAAACAATCCAGATAAGGTTAAATGGACACCTGGTTAACAGCAGGCTTTCCACAAGCTGAAAGAGGCATTGATTGGACCTCCCTGTACTAGGTAGACTGTATTACAGTAAAAGCTCCGCTGTGTAGGTAGATGCTTCAAACTACAGACCAAGGTGGGGTCTGTACTAGGACAGGTATTTCAGAAAGGTGAATAGCATCCAGTAGCCTACTGTAGCTATGGACTCAAGAAAATAATCATGGGTAAGAAGAAATGTTTGTTAATAGTTTTGGATCTCCAGAACTTGCCTTTATATTAAAATATTCACAGTGGTTACCAGTTAAAATCCTTTAAAGAGATTACATGGACGCCATGGACAAACAGTATGTTGTTATGGTACAAATGGATTACAGGCCTATAACATGACTGTCAAGCTAGGAATGATGCTAGTAATGTAAATGCAGATGGCATTTCAAGATAGATAACAGTAAAGCAAATAAAGATTATATTCTTTTACCCAAGGTATGTTTCTCTGGGAGGTCTTTCCAAAATGCTTATTTGGGGTCTACTAAGGCAGGAGAAGTTGTGAAGAAGCTTCCCCAACTTAAATCAATAATGGTTTTCAGAAAGTAAAAATGAAAATTTATAACAAAATATAAATGATTTTCCAAAAAAAAATGCAGTAAAATTGTAGAAGAACTGTACAAAAATGTATAGTAAATTATGCAGTTATTTATTTTTCTGTAGTACTAAATCATGCCTGTGAAAGTAAATCTGGTCACAGGCATTCAGGCACTCATTAGCAGAGTTTTCTCCCTTCAGGACTTCCATACGTTGACTAGATTATTTCTGCTCTCCAGTCTGTGGACTGCTACAACAGGAATTTTTGTTTTCAGATTTCTCAACAGTCAGCAAATAATGGCCTTGGAACACTTTCTAATCAGAAGTATATAAACTGTGTTTCCAGTGGTGCCTCATTTTAGGCCATCACATTAGGGAAGTTCTATGATTTCAAGCTGCAGCTGTTGAAAATTCATTTACTGTTTACCTTGTTACTGAAGTGTGCGCAGTCTGCAGCTCTCGGACTAAAGTTCAAACCTGGAGTTCATTTGTCTATGAAACTGTGCAACTTCTGTTTGAGGTCATTAGAATCCAGTAAATCTTCAGCTACATGTAATAACAGGGAGAGGTAAAACACTAGAGTCCTCCTTTATGTCAGCTGTCTATTGAAAACCTATTTATTTTGTATTTTCACTCTGTAAGTGTATAGCTGTTGGCATATTTACTTTTATACAATAAACTGCTTGATTTTATATCAGATAGTTTTTATTAGTCAATTGTGTTTTTTATAGGTTCATAGGTTGGTACTAGGCTATTGGCCCTAGGGCCTATACAAGCCTAACCATAACAATTTCCTGGATATTTCTTCCCACAATATTTACTTCTCTGGACCCCAGTCTAGCAGTGCGACTGACATGATCCCCGGGGTGAATTTCCTATCTCCCATCCAATCATCAAGGTTCCTTTTGAAGAGGGCCAATGAGGCGCTCTGCTTGACATGTATGGGCAGTCTATTCCAGAGTATGGGGTGTCTCTGGGTCAGGAACCTATCCCTCCAGCATGTTTTGTTCATTGTGATGGCAAGGTTTAGATCCCTGGAGCGTGTGGCTCTGAGGGATTGGGATTTCTTTACGTGGAGCATGTCCAACAGCTCAGGGTTTGACATGGCCTTGTATGTTAAGCAGAGATCCCCTTTGAGTAGACGATATGCCACAGAGTATAGCTGGAGTTTTTTTAGATGGTCAGCATATTTCATCTGCTTTTATCCTGTGATTCGTTTAGTGAGGTATTTCTGTGGCTTTTCCAGCTGTTGCAGATGTCTTGTGAGGTACATACCAAATGGGGCATTATACTCTATAATGGGTCTAATGAGGGATGAGTACAATGGGACAATGGCCTCCTTTTTTCTGGATGAAAAGCCCTTACTGATGAGGTGTGCCACATAAAAGGATTTTCTGACTGTTGTGGTGATGTGGTTATCGAAAGTGAGACCACTGTCCACCTGTGTCCCTAAGTCTCTCATCAGACTTTCAATGTTTAGTGTACTTCCACCCATGTGGTAATTCATGGGTACATGTTTTTTTCCAAAGGGGATAACTATACATTTCTTGGCATTAAGCTTGAGCCCATGGCTCTGGCACCAGGCATCTGTTTCTGTAAGGCCCTTTTGTAGAATATCTACATTTAGTCTGCCAGAGTAGTCTAGTTGATGGTAGCACTGCTTTAAAGACAGGAAAAGGGGCATCAGCACTAAAAAAAAGGTATCCTTAGCCTTTTATGGGAAACACTGTACTTGCGTGTTATTCTTCGCCAGGTTTTAGTTACCTTTGCTAAAAATACACTAAAAGGCACTGGGTGGAAGGAAGGTTGTTTAAGTCTTGAGAAGCCAGGAACTGTAACTCTGATGTGTAGATGATCAGTGTAAAGCTTATTTGGGTGTGAGTGGCATTTATTACTTCCCTAGGCATCAGTGGGCACTTAATATATGCTGCTAAGGCCCAGCCATCCCTTAATTATTATCTGGTGGCAATATCATATATAAAATGGTGCAAACAGTACAAGTTTAAAGGTCATTCAATGACACACACATTTTTATTTTTAATTTGGAGGCAAGATTGATTTCACTTAATACTCTGAATGCAAGGAACAAATGTGGGGCCAGATAGGTAGTAAGCATTACATATACTGGGTCCCCTTCATAACAGTGAAATTTCATAATGTTGAATTTCATAACATTGATACCATAACATCCAAGATTCAAAACACTGAAAACCCAAAACATTGAAAACTCAGAACATTGAAAGTATGCTTCATAACATTGAAAACTACATTGAACAAGTAAATAATATCACCTCCACCTACAACACCACCTAACAAACAAACATACTTTCTACTACATTTCTGCAGGGGGGCAAGCACCCCCATAAATTAAATATACCAACTCCAAGATTGCACTACAGTGGAAAAAAGTTAATTTCCTAATTTATGGTGATTGTGATACAGTGAGATTAGGAAATTAACTTTTTTCCACTGTAGTGCATTCTTGGAGTTGGTATATTTAATTTACGGGGGTGGGGTGCACAGCCTTCCCCATGGGGGGGGGGTGCATAGGGGCTTGCCCCTCCTGCAGAAACATAGTAGAAAGTGTGTTTGTTAGTTAGGTGGTGCTGTAGGTGGAGAGGATGTTATTTACATATGCATTGTAGTTTTCAATGTTATGAAGCACACTTTCAATGTTCTGAGTTTTCAATGCTTTGGGATTTAGATGTTTTGGTCTCAGTGTTATGAAATTCAATGTTATGAAATGTCAGTGTTATGAAGAGGACACCATATACTATATGGCTTCCTTTCATTGAAGATTTCTCAAGCAGTGAAGCAAGATTTGGACACCATTACACTTAAATGCCTCACTGCAGGTATAAAAAGTGAAATCATTAAGGGCATACATAACTGTTTTCATGTTTTAAAGTTACTGCATCATCCATTTCAAATTAAAGTATGCAGCACTATAAAGAGAAGAGATTGGCTTTGCACAGAAATATGTAGCATATCAGACATCACTGAAACATAATACTGTACAATGAAGTGTTTTGATAATACACTATGTGAATGGTAGTATTTTTTTAATCTGACGTGACAGAGTGGTAAAATGCATTTGAAAATGCTCTATTGTCAATCCATCAAAGACTAATTCCTGGAAAAGCAAATAAATTGAAATGAAAATGATCAACTTTTTTTTTTTGGGGGGGATGCACTTTATCCTCATTGCTGGTTAACCATCAGCCCTATTGGTCCATTTGTTTCCCATCACCAGAGCAAGGATTGACTGGAAAGGGCTACCATTTAGACAGCCATTTGGGGTGATTTGAAGATCTTCTTAGGCCTGCAGTCTCCCATGAATGTATGGTTTGTGGAAGCAAAACTGGATGTGGACTGTCCACAATGGTTATAACTCACTTCCACAAAAGATGCTGTCAGCAAGCAGCTCCACCCCTTCCCTTAAGCATAGGAACATTTTCCCTGGTCTCCACATAAGAAAATATACTTCCCCATGTGCTCCCAAATGCATCTCCTGGAGGAGAGGACAGTAGGCCATACTCCTTTGTTCCCTTCCCTCCTGCATGGTTTCTCCAGAGCTGCGGCCATTAATTTAACTTATGCTGCCTGGGTGATAATAAGGGCTCCATCCCTCTGTGTCATGGAACTAGGCTAACTTTTTTTTTTTTCAGGTGGCCTTATTTTCTGAGAGTCTTAAGCACCCCCCCCCCCAACAATACAGGGAGCTTTGCCCCTTGCATTGATTGAGTTAAACAGTCTCTTGTGATAAGGACAAAACCCCGATAGAAAAGCCTCCTTTGATAACTGCTTTTTTAGATAAAATGCTATAATTCAAGTACTTGGTCATCATACAGCTGGCTTGGCCCTATATGAAAATGCAGCAACATGGCGTGAAATTAAACAAAAGATTAAAAAGTAAAACACAGCAATAAGCTGCTGCAGGCATTTTACTGATTACTGTAAAAGTACTTACTGTCAATAATTGGTGCACTTCGGTCATTTGTAACAGCCTTCTTTAACTTTTTTCCCTTACTAATATCATTAAGAAGTGCATTTCTCCCAACTTGTTCAGATCGGTTTAACTGGGGTTTTTCTGTATTTGCCTGTAACAAAAAACAACTAGGAGATTAGTGCTGGCAACAGAATGCCTGGACAACTAAAATGCTAACATTTATAGTCAAAAAAAACTCAAATCAGCACATTAATACTTAATTTCACTAACATTGCTCAAACTGATCAGACAGAAAAAGAAATACATTAAAGGTCATGTTTATAATAAGAATGCTGCACATTTCCAACCCTAGAGGCTAGAGGAAGAAAGGAAGCAACACTAGCTATATTATATTCTAGAGGTTCTGAGGAACAATCTCTGTAATGAGGCTAACAAATATGACATCTTGTCAAGACGCTATTACTACCACCTTCAAAGCCTTGCATATGCAGGACAGCATACTATACTCACTGTCTCATAAAACTAATTTTACTTAGCTGACAATCAAGTGTTCATCAGCATTAAGAGACAACCACTAGGGAAGACTAGGTCCCAATAAATGTAGCATGCTGTGTGCATATAGCTAGTGCTACATTAAACATTTTAAAATTACCATGCTATTTTCTCCATCAAATAGCAATATGTTGGAAGTGATATGTTAGAACTAGACCAAGACCTAAAAACCTTCTGCTAAGGAATAACAACTGTTTTAACAAATCTAGCTTGGTGATGAAACTGATGAATACTAGGTAGTCCTATGCATGGCTGGCCAGTTACTGATGAATACTAGGTAGTCCTATGCACGGCTGGAAAGTCACTGATGAAGCCCTTGACTATTTATGCCATATAATAGTAACCAAACCAGAAGCCGAAAAAACAGTGAAAACTGTTTACTGGAACACAGCAACAGAACCAAACATTTAGCGCTTTCATTCATCAGGACATCATCAGAATAATGAACGAGTCCATTCAATCAACATAAATAGTAAAATAAAAACAAAGCTCCCCAATGTGTTGACTAGAACAACTCTTTTCAGAACCAACAGTTTCATCTTCCTCACCTTTAAACCTAGCTGTGCAGTCATTGTTATCCCCACATTCCTTCTTATCCTCATCAGATGACTAGATGGTTAAAATTAAGGCTGCTTGAAGATAGTTGCATAGGTCTACAGGCCATAACTCTGACCAAAAGCAGATGCAAAAAGGGTTGTAGAAGGGATCTGGCACCTGAGGAGGCAACTAGGAGAGGTACAACTGAGCATCCAGTGGTCAGCTCTCTTATATTCAAGATGGAAGTGGGGTGTGTGGCCATGGAAGAATATACCAGTGGAGACCAGGGAGCTAGCCCCCATGAAGACAACATGCTGTAACATGGGGCTGAAAATGCAGCACTATCATCGTGTCTGTTCATTACAGGTGGAATTAGTTGCATACATAAAACTTCCTATTTACAACTATTTTCTGGTCTTCAGCTCTGGCTTCCAAAATTTCTGCCAATAAGTGGAGGTTACAAAAGGTAAATGCCCTGTAAAGAGTGGACCCTCTCAGGTGGGATGATGTGGAGACACTATACAAGGTAGGACGGGATAATGAATTTGTCAACTGATAACTCCTTTGTTGTTAGGTTATCTACCCAGTGAGTAGAAAAATAAAGTGGCATGAAGTACTTGGTGTCTGAGGAAACAATCTGCTCTCAGCCCTTAAGAAGCTGAATTCCTGCATTTATTTCCTACTAGGAAACAATTGTGAATATTCCTTTTTATAGAGCACTAATAAAAATGAAAATTAAAACATGGCAGTTTCAACTTTTCTATGAATGTCAGAAAGATGTGCATTAATTCTTTCCTTTAATTTCATATTCATTAATTCTTTCCTTTAATTTCATATTCATCTTACCTGTGTAAAAACATTCACAGCAAACACAATTAGCAAAATAGACTACCTTCTCGGTAAAACAAGTAACAGATTCTTTCAAAAAGAAAAGTTTCTTACTAATTGGATGTCTGAAGCATGTATCAGTATTAATATCATTACAATAATACAATTAAAGCAAGGGATGATAACATTCTTCTTAATTAACCTATCACCACTAGATCTCACTCAAATCCTTATACCACAAATACTGCTTAAGATTACTTTCTTTCTTATAAATAAATTTTGGTCCATCAGTTATAATATTTCTAATTTCTGTATTGGAGTTTAGGATAGGTTCATAGGTTCATACTATTCATTTCATACAGAAAATTCTCATCTTTTCTACTTAACGTATTTAAAGTATATTATAATTATATGTCATGTGATTCTTTATTGATTGGCTGGCTTTTTATACAAAAGGAGTGAAGCTGATTTAGCGTTATATGCACTGAGAAAGAGCTACAGTCTCAAAAGCTTTGCTGTTGTTATGTACGTCTGCTGTATTAAAATATGGACGTTGAACTTTTGGCTTGTTTGGTTTTGTACTGTTCTCTTTGCACTTGGAGTTCTTCATTTTCCATGGAAGTTTCTTTTGATTTAAAATTAAAACATGCAGTGAAATGTGAACTATAATAACATACCTGTGAACTTGCAATGAAAGAATGCTGCCTTAAAATAAATAGCCAAGAGTTTAAGAGGGCAACTTTGATCAACAGTTTTAATATTCTAAGTAAAATAAAACCAAGTAAATATTGGCAGAAAACCGTTTTATTCTGATGAAGTGGTTTGTCCATGAAAGCGCTTACCAATTTTTTAAACAGGTTTAGGTTTTGAATAAAACGGTTTTCTGCCAATATTTACTTGGTTTTATTTTACTTATCTTAGTTTTTACAAGTTTGTTTTTTGGGTTCTTTATATATAGTTTTAATATTCTATAATGAGGCAGCAAACAGAAAAGTTAATGAAGGCCTTGGATATCCTGAAGCCTGGTGATTTCTATGTCAGTGATTCATAAATATATGCAAAAACAAAATATTGCATTTGGTACGCTTCTTTGTCACACCTTGTAACAACACAGAAATCTCTGCCAAGCACACCTCAAAAATATGAAGTAGTTCTCAAATGGTAAGTTGTCATTTTTGTATATAAATGTAAATGACCGGGAGAAAGGGAGCAATCAGAAGTAACACTGCATTAAATGTTTTTGAGTTTCCTGAAATCTATAGCTCTACCAGTGGTGAACATAAGGTTGAAAGAATGCCTGTCCACCAAATATGAACAAAAAAGATGATCAACTTTAATAATTGGCTCAGTTTCCAGTGTCATTCTTGGGGGATACAATATTTATCAACATCTAAGAATATGGTTAACAAACCACATTGCTTTGGCAAGGATGGTCCGCACCTGTCCCATCTAGGCTTTCCAGTATTGGCTAAAACTTTATTATTCCTCCTACAGCTTTTTTGGGGCAAGGCCAAACTGACAAACCTGACACAGCAAAATCAACTCAAGGTGTCTCCTTCTACAAGAATAACAAACATACCTCTAGGCACCGGATGATGCGCTGGAGTTTCTCCACATGCAGATTACCATAGACAAAGTCCCATGCCATATCCTAATCTAGCTATAGGTCACCCTCCATGTCCCATGAAACCTATAGCTCATACTTAGACCTACTGGAGATGCACACCATTCACCCAAGTATCGCACTCATGAGGGACTTTAATAACCTGTTTATATACTGGCAATCCTGTACAGGCTCAAATTTGCAGATGCAGAGATTGAGATTTCTGGACTTTGTAAACAAACACCCAGTACCAGATAGTGCATACACCCACTAGAGGTTCAAACATATTGGACTTGGTATTCACAAATATGGGAGAACAATGCCCTTACCGCCCCCTAGTGTTAGGTCCTCCTTAGTAAGGTCAGATCATAAATAAAATCAGCTCAGTAACCCCAGTAAACCCTGTAATAGTTAGGAAGTATTCGAAATCAAACAACCTTTTATTGAGTGAAAACTTGTCAAAATTCCACACTGTTCCAAATCCAAGAAACACAGCAACATAATTGTTCACAGAAACTCTAAACAGCTATGTCAATGGTTGCATAGAGGCTGCTTTACCTACCAGAAACAAGTCCAAAACAAACTCTAAAAGCAAACCTCCCTGGTGTAATCCTAAATTAACCAGGTTACACAGCAAGAGAAAAATGTCATAGCTAAAATTGGGAAGTGTAACACTCAAAAAGGTAACTCTCTTAAATTAAACAGAAAGCTAAGAGGGTTAATTAAGTCCAAAAAAGTCAATTTCAAGGTCAAGATAGCTTTCCAGGCCAAAGACAACCGTGAGACCTCTTCAGCTATGTCACAAACCTCAAAGGCAGTACACGATAGTGTGTTGAACTGGTGATTAATGGAGCCACATTCACTGAACCAGATGATATAGCAAATCTGCAGGCTGACAAATTCAGCTCAGACTTTACTTGCCACTCACCCCCAGCCACCCCCAGGAAATTCCTTCAAAAATAATCAAAAACATTTCCAAGCAAAAATCCTAAATATTAAGTTCCTGGGCTTTTTTTTTTCATTGTTAAACTTGATTATTATATTTAAATTATTTGTTTAATGTAACTAGACCATGACTGAAAAAGTGGTTACGAGGTCCAGATCATCTACATGTTACAAAGGATGCTAGGTTAAACTGCAAGTTACTTGCTATCAGCAGTTTAACATGCAATCATGAGTGTGGGGTTTGCTTGATTTGAATTTAAAGATGAAGACTGCGGTATCTCTAAGAATTCATTTTCTCCAAGATAAACCAGTTAGTATATTTAAGCAGCAAGACTTTGTGTATGTGTGTGTGTGTGTGTGTGGGGGGGGGGTGTGTGCTCCCTAAACCGACAGAGAGGAACAAGATTTGATTCCCACTGCTTCACTGTAAGTTCAATACTCGGTTACTAATTGCACATTTGAGTTCTTATCATGCATATATCAAACTTCCATCATGAAGCCATGCATAAATGTTATCTAGAACAATACCAATGCATATGGTAAATTTAATTCGAAGCAGATCTTAAAACAAGTACATCTATTCAGTCCATGGTAAACAGCACTAATGGGAACAATGGATCTGCCATGAAGACATAAATAAAAGCTTTCTAGGACAGTACCAATGCATACAGGTAGTGCCAATTTTGGAAACCATATAGGTTCATAGGTAGGTACTAGGCTATTGGCCCAAGGACCTAAGTAAGCCTAGGCAACAAGGTTCCCTGGCTTACGCCAACCAAAAAAGTTATTTTCCTGTGCCCCTGTTGAGCAGAGACACAGAAGTGATCCCTGGGGTGTATTTCCTATTTCCCATCCACTCATCAAGATTTTTCTTGAAGAGTGCTAATGAGGAACTTTGCTTGACATAGATGGGTAGCTTGTTCCAGAGTATGGGAAGTCTCTGGGACAGGAATCTATCCCTCCAGCATGTCCTGTTTATTGTGGTGACAAGGTTTCAGGCCCTAAAGTGTGTAGCTCAGAGGGATTGGGATTTCTTTAGGTGTAGCATGTTCAACAGCTCTCTGGGTTTGACATAGCTTTATATGTTAGGCAAAGATCACCTCGGAGTAGATGATATGCTATGGAGTAAAGCTGGAGTTTTTTGAGACTGTCAGTGTAGGGCATCTGTTTGAGGCCAGTAATCCTCTTTGTGAGGTACTTCTGTGGCCTTTCCAGCTGCTGCAGATGTCTTATGAGGTACATTCCAAAGGGGGCATTGTACTCTATAATGGGTCTAATGAGTGTCGAATAGAGGGGAACAATGACCTCTTTTTTTCCCAGATGAGAACCCTTTTGTGATGAGGTGTGCCACATAGCAGGATTTCCCGACTACTGTGGCAATGTGATTTTCAAAGGACAGACTACTGTCCACCTGGGTCCCAAGGTCTCATCACACATGCATCCCAAGGTCTCATCACACATTCAGTGTTAAGTAGACTGCCGCCTATGTGGTAGTTCATGCGTACAGAGTTTTTACCAAAGGAGATGACAATGCACTTTTTGGCATGGAGTTTGAGGGCATGGGTCAGACACCAGGCATCTGACTCAGTGAGGGCCTTCTGTGGGATGTTCACATCATTTGGGGAATCGAATTTCAGAGAGCTGAAAAAGCGACTTTACCTGATTTAAGTATATTTTTTGTGGCTTTCCACTTCTATTTATCTAGCAAATGTATTTCGCCTGCTTGCTGATACATTGTTATTGTTTATTCTGCATTTATTCTGTTATTGCACTTGTTTCTCAGTTTGTTACTTTTAAAATCTGTAACTGTTGCAAATTGTTTGTGTAGGCTGTGATATCCGATTTATAGCATTTATAAGTGTTTACTGTATCTGTTTCTGCTTGTTTTCTGAAAAAAAAAAAAATATCTCTTGTTTTCCTGCCTTACTGAGCTAGAATAGTCCAGTTTCAGAGCTTGCTGATCCCTGGACTTTGTTTGCAGTTCCTGTTACTGATTCTTTACCTAATTTGGAAGAGAGGAAGTTCCCTTGCTTACCAGTGGGAGTGGGAAGCATTGAGCTGCCTGTTGGTCCAGTTTTGTGAGGTTTCAGCCAGCAACTTGTAGTTTATTGGTCGTTTTGGGCCAGTTCCTAACTTCTTTCAGCCCCCTGATATAAAAAACGATAAACGCGCGATTTAGCGTGGAGCTGCTACCGTTGCACACTAGGGCAGTGCCGGTTAAGCAGATTTAAACTATTAGGGCTACCTAATTTCCACTCTTCAAATTTTCCCTTAAAACTACCTTCCTCGAACTATACTACTGATCTAATCAGCATATCCTATAACTAAATAGATCATCTCTACCTGACTCTAAGTAGCCTATTCTGTATCTGTCAAACCTAGCACTTGCTCCTACAGTACTTATCACCGAGATACAGCACTCTTGTTATAGATAGTACCCCAAAAGGCGAACCCCATTTCTCGGACACCCACATCCCACGGAATCTCTTTTTAAAGTTTTTTTGTCTATTCCTTCTAGCATGTCGAGGGATCAGTTGCTAGTATCCTCTCCTGCTCAGCTGGTGAACCTGGGAATATTGAGGCAATGTTACAATTGCCTCATGTACACAGACAACCCTCTCCTCCTCCCACAAAACACAAATACATGCGAGAGATGCAACTATACGGCCAAACTGGAGGCTGAGCTCTCTCAACTTAGGACAGGCAAGACCAGACATGAGGAGAAGGTTACCACACACACTATAGACCCAGTCTCACAGAGTACCATCACAACCTCAAATCATACACATAAACACACAAAGACATACTCGGAGGCTCTGATCAGAAATCTACCAAAACAGCAGAGGCCACCAAAGCAGAAACCCAAACAACCACCACCTCAGAACACAACACCTGCAACACATAGACCTCACAGTCAGGGTGTCAAACAGTCACAGCCCTTAAGGCCAAACACAATGCCAGACACACTAGTCATTGGTGACTCCATAGTCAGACACACTGACGCCCCGCCACCAGACTGAGTAAGGAGAGTTACAGTAAGCTGCCTGTCGTGGCTAGAATCAGCCACATAACGCAAGCACTCAGGTCTCTCAACAGCAGGTACAAATACGACTCAGTCATTGTCCACGCTGGTGTAAACGATCTGAGACGCACTCCTTGGACTACATGAAAAGAGACATTGAGGAGCTCTCTGATTATGTAGCCCAGGCAGGTATGACCCTGACCTTGAGCAGTATCCTACCTTCACCAAGAATGATGCCACAATACAGAGATAAGATGATCAGCTTTAACAATAGGCTTAAAACCCTGGTGTCATTCAAAGGGGATCCAATGTCTGTCTGCCTGGGATGACATGCTGGACAAGCCACGCCTGCCGAAGGGACGGCTTGCACCTGTCACCCCTGGGATTCTGGATATTGGCAAAGGCTCTGCCACCCCATAGTGCCTTTTTAGGCAAGGCTCAAATTCTAAACCTACCACCCTAGAACACAAAAAGGAAAAAACTAAGGGTAATGCTGCTCAATGCCAGAAGTCTAAATCTCAAAATGCACGCACTCGAGGCCCTTCTCAGTATGGAGAACATCGATGTCTGTGCTGTGACAGAAACCTGGTTCAAGGCTCCTGAGAGCACCCCAGCACTAACAGGTTTTTTACCTCATACCATGCTCCGCCCCAAAATCCGGACAATACCAAGAAAGGAGGGGGTATCCATATTCATCAAGGACACCCACACCTCAAGACTGGTGGCAACGACGATGCATCGGAGACCATCCAGGTGCAATTAACCATAGGCAAGACTGCTCTGCAAATTGTAGCATGTTACAGGCCACCCTCACAAACTCAGGAACCTCACATGGCTTTCCTGAAAACACTGGAGGGGATAAATGTATCTCCAAACACCATCATACTAGGTGACTTCAATTACCCTAATATAGACTGGGAACACTACTCAAGCCCAAACACCCTAGCCCAAAAGTTCCTGGAATTCATAAACTCAAATGCCATGGAACAACTAGTCACCATCCCACAAGAGGAGAAAACATACTTGATCTCATCATCACGAACATGGGAGCACAATGTTCAACACCGGAAGTATACCCCTCACTGGTGAGATCAGATCACAAACTAATCTTGCTGGAGGTCCTCATCCCACCCCCACCTGGAAAAAAAAAGACCACAGGAAAAAACTTCTCGAAAGCCGACTTCACACTTCTAAAGGCTAGTGTGGTCTCCTTTAAGGCCCCCGAGCCGGCGGAAAACAGTACTCAAGCCGCTGAATCACTTACAAATGCCTTCTACCAGCACCTGCAGGACTGCATGGATAAGGCAATCCCAAGCAAAACAAAGACTCTTTGTACCAAGGGCAAGCCCCCAGTCTGGTGGACCCCAGCCATAAACAAACTCTACAACAAAAGGAGGAAGCTACTACAAGATAGAGCAAAATCCTTAAAAGGTAAGACACCTTTGATCACTATAAGTAAAAAGCTAAGAGCTCTCATAAAATCATCCAAAGCAAATTTTGAGAGAAAAATAGCTAAAGACTCAAAAGACAATCATAAGGCCTTCTTTAGCTATGTTAGAAACCTGGGAGGAAACTCCCAGATATGCTCAGAACTAGTACAAAATGATGTGAAGATTACTGATCCTACAGACATTGCCAACATACTGGCTGACAGGTTCAGTGCAAACTTCTCCCCCCCCCAAAAGGAGAGATATCTATACCAAATGGTTGCAGCCCCCCAAACATCTCAAACGCCCAAGTGAGAACTGCTCTCCAAAGCAAAAAACACAGCATCCATGGGACCTGATGGTGTCCCAGGCTGTGTGCTCCACGAACTCAACGAGGAATTAAACCCACAGCTAGGACAGCTGTTTAATCATAGTCTCACCTCTGGATACGCACTCCAGGGAGTGGCGCACTGCACTGTGGTCCCACTTCACAAAGGCGGTGCCTCCACAGACCCTGGAAATTACCGGCCCATTAGCTTGACAAGCCTTATCTGCAAAGCTATGGAGAGGATCATAATGGACCTCATAAATAAAGACATAGGGAATTTGCAGACTTTGGATCCAACCCAGTTTGGCTTTGTCAAAGGCAGATCATGCCTTTTAAACTTGGTTGACTTTTTCAAACAGTCACCAAAGCCATTGATGAGGGAAAGGCAGTCCATACAGGCTCAAATTTGCAGATGCAGAGATTGAGATTTCTGGACTTTGTAAACAAACACCCAGTACCAGATAGTGCATACACCCACTAGAGGTTCAAACATATTGGACTTGGTATTCACAAATATGGGAGAACAATGCCCTTACCGCCCCCTAGTGTTAGGTCCTCCTTAGTAAGGTCAGATCATAAAGCGGTCTCTTTCGAAATAAAATCAGCTCAGTAACCCCAGTAAACACTGTAATAGTTAGGAAGTATTCAAAATCAAACAACCTTTTATTGAGTGAAAACATGTCAAACTTCCACACCCTTCCAAATCCAAGAAACACAGCAACATAATTGTTCACAGAAACTCTAAACAGCTATGTCAATGATTGCACAGAGGCTGCTTTACTTACCAGAAACAAGTCCAAAATAAACTCTAAAAGTAAACCTCCCTGGTGTAATCCTAAATTAAACAGGTTACACAGCAAGAGAAAAATGTCATAGCTAAAATTGGGAAGTGTAACACTCAAAAAGGTAACTCTCTTAAATTAAACAGAAAGCTAAGAGGGTTAATTAAGTCCAAAAAAGTCAATTTCAAGGTCAAGATAGCTTTCCAGGCCAAAGACAACCGTGAGACCTCTTCAGCTATGTCACAAACCTCAAAGGCAGTACACGATAGTGTGTTGAACTGGTGATTAATGGAGCCACATTCACTGAACCAGATGATATAGCAAATCTGCAGGCTGACAAATTCAGCTCAGACTTTACTTGCCACTCACCCCCAGCCACCCCCAGGAAATTCCTTCAAAAATAATCAAAAACATTTCCAAGCAAAAATCCTAAATATTAAGTTCCTGGGCTTTTTTTTTTTTCATTGTTAAACTTGATTATCATATTTAAATTATTTGTTTAATGTAACTAGACCATGACTGAAAAAGTGGTTACGAGGTCCAGATCATCTACATGTTACAAAGGATGCTAGGTTAAACTGCAAGTTACTTGCTATCAGCAGTTTAACATGCAATCATGAGTGTGGGGTTTGCTTGATTTGAATTTAAAGATGAAGACTGCGGTATCTCTAAGAATTAATTTTTCTCCAAGATAAACCAGTTAGTATATTTAAGCAGCAAGACTTTGCGTAAGTGTGTGTGTGTGTGTGTGTGTGTGTGGGGGGGGGGGGGTGCTCCCTAAACTGACAGAGAGAAACAAGATTTGATTCCCACTGCTTCACTGTAAGTTCAATACTCGGTTACTAATTGCACGTTTGAGTTCTTATCATGCATATATCAAACTTCCATCATGAAGCCATGCATAAATGTTATCTAGAACAATACCATTGCATATGGTAAATTTCATTCGAAGCAGATCTTAAAACAAGTACATCTATTCAGTCCATGGTAAACAGCACTAATGGGAACAATGGATCTGTCATGAAGACATAAATAAAAGCTTTCTAGGACAGTACCAATGCATACAGGTAGTGCCAATTTTGGAAACCATATAGGTTCATAGGTAGGTACTAGGCTATTGGCCCAAGGACCTAAGTAAGCCTAGGCAACAAGGTTCCCTGGCTTACGCCACCCAAAAAAGTTATTTTCCTGTGCCCCTGTTGAGCAGAGCCACAGAAGTGATCCCTGGGGTGTATTTCCTATTTCCCATCCACTCATCAAGATTTTTCTTGAAGAGTACTAATGAGGAACTTTGCTTGACATAGATGGGTAGCTTGTTCCAGAGTATGGGAAGTCTCTGGGACAGGAATCTATCCCTCCAGCATGTCCTGTTTATTGTGGTGACAAGGTTTCAGTCCCTAAAGTGTGTAGCTCAGAGGGATTGGGATTTCTTTAGGTGTAGCATGTTCAACAGCTCTCTGGGTTTGACATAGCTTTATATGTTAGGCAAAGATCACCTCGGAGTAGACGATATGCTATGGAGTAAAGCTGGAGTTTTTTGAGACGGTCAGTGTAGGGCATCTGTTTGAGGCCAGTAATCCTCTTTGTGAGGTACTTCTGTGGCCTTTCCAGCTGCTGCAGATGTCTAATGAGGTACATTCCAAAAGGGGCATTGTACTCTATAATGGGTCTAATGAGTGTCGAATAGAGGGGAACAATGACTTATTTTTTTCCCAGATGAGAACCCTTTTGTGATGAGGTGTGCCACATAGCAGGATTTCCCGACTACTGTGGCGATGTGATTATCAAAGGACAGACTACTGTCCACCTGGGTCCTAAGGTCTCATCACACATGGGTCCCAAGGTCTCATCACACATTCAGTGTTAAGTAGACTGCCGCCTATGTGGTAGTTCATGCGTACAGAGTTTTTACCAAAGGAGATGACAATGCACTTTTTGGCATGGAGTTTGAGGCCATGGGTCAGACACCAGGCATCTGACTCAGTGAGGCCCTTCTGTAGGATGTTCACATCATTTGGGGAATTGACTATGGCTTCTAGTTTGCAGTCATCTGCAAACTGCATTAGCCAAAGGCCGTCTGTGTTAGCCTGTACTTCAGATAAGTAGATACCAAACAGGAGTGGTCCCAGACGTGAACCCTGTGGTACTCCACTTGTCACTGGTTTGAAGTCAGATTTGGAGTCTGCAACTTTTACAGTGTGGGTTCTGTCGGTGAGCCAGATGGCAACCCATCTTGTGGCATAAGGATTTATACCTAGTTTAGTGAGTTTAGCTATAATTCCAGAATGGGGGATGGTGTCAAAAGCCTTGGCAAGGTCAAGATAGGCTGTGTTAACCACCTTACCCTCATCTACAGCTTTGGTGACTACCTCAAAGAAGTCGATCAGGTTCAGGAGGCATGATCTTCCTTTCACAAACCTGAACTGGGTGGGGTCCAGAGTTTAGAGGTTACCAATATCTTTGTTTATGAGTTCCATGATGATATGTTCCATGGCCTTACAGACCAGGCTCATCAGGCTAATAGGGCGATAGTTCCCGGGATCAGTGGTGGCTCTCCCTTTGTGGAGTGGGATCACTGTTGCTGTGCACCATTCAGTGGGGACAAAGTCAGATGTAAGGCTATGATTGAACATGGTCCTTAGGTGGGGAGCCAGTTCATTCTGAATTTCGTGTAAAAATGCAGCCTGGGATGTTGTCTGGTCCCATGGATGCTGTGTTCTTGGCTTTAGAGAGTGCAGCTTTACCTGAGTAGTTGTGATTACAGGGACTCTGCATTCTTCCTGTATAGATATGGGCCCTTTAGGGAGTGAGAGGGGGTTAAGGTAAGCACTGAACCTATCTGCCAGGATGTTGGCAATATCAGTTGGTTCTGTAATTTTCATCTTGTTGTGCTGTAATTCAGAGCAGATCTGGGTGTTACCACTGAGATTCTTGACATAGCTATAGAATGCTTTGTGGTTTTCCCTAGAATCAGTGGCAATTTTGTTTTCATAGCTAGCTTTGGAAGATCTTATAAGGGATCTCAGTTTCTTACTGAGGCTGACCAGGTAGCTCCTCCACTCATGGGAGTTTACTCTCTTTTGCAACAGTTTCTTCCTTCTGTTGTAGGGTTTGTTTATGGCAGGGGACCACCAGATTGGCTTCCTTTTTTTGGAGGATAGCATCTTGGTTCTGTTTGGGATAGCACGATCCATGCACTCGTGTAAATGCTTATAGAGTGCATTTGTGTAGGATTCAGCAGTCGTAACTGTATTTTCCATCTGCATGGGCGTCATGAAGTTCACCACTTCTGTCTTAAGAAGCATGAAGTTGGCTTTGGATAAATGTTTTACCATAGTTTCCTTAATGGGGGTGGGGGCAGGATGTGGATATCTAGGGTGGTTAGCTTATGGTCGGATCTGACCAATGAAGAATTGACCAGGTGTGGAACACCAGTCACTCATGTTGGTAATGACTAAGTCTAGGATATTGTTGCCCCTGGTGGGGGTGTGGATAAGCTGATCCAGGGCATTGGAATTTATGAATTCCAGGAAGCGTTGAGTGAAGGAGTTGGTACATGAGTAGTTTTCACGGTTAATGGTGGGGTAGTTGAAATCACCCATTATTAGGGTGTTTGGTTGAACCCTAATATTTTCCAGTATATCAAGAAAAGAGGAGTGGGATCTGTAGCAAGCTACAACTTGATTGCAGTTTTGCCCAGAGATAGATGCTCTTGGATAACCTTGGATGCATTATGCTGAGCAACTAGCCTGGAGGTGTGGTTATCCTTAATGAATATGGACATACCTCTACCTTAGGTGTTTTGGTCCAGGTTAGGTGGCTGAAAAGTGTGGTATGACTTATAGCCTAGTAATGCAGGGGTGCTCTCTGGAGCCTTGAACCAGGTCTCAGTCACTGCATTGATATCTATGTTCTCCATTTTAAGGAGTGCCTTGAGGGAGTGCATTTTAAGATTTAGACTAACACTGAGTAGCATTACCCTCAGTTTTTGCTTACTTGTTCCTGTTATGGTGGTGAATTTGTCATTTGAACCTTGCCTAAAAAGGCACTATAGGGGTGGCAAGAGCCTTAATCCCAGGGGTGACAGGTGCAGGCCATCTCTGGCAAAGCATCATGGTCTGTCAACCATGCCATCCCAGGCAGACAGATACTGGATCCCCTTAGAATGACATCAAAAGCTTAGCCAAGTCAATCATTTGTCCTTGTATTGCGGTATCATTCTGGGTGATGGCAGGATGCTACTCAGGGCTAGGGTCATACCTGCTTGGGATAGAAGATCAGAGAGCTCTTCCATGTCTCTTTTCACATAGTCCAGGGAGGTAAGTCTCAGGTCATTCACACCAATATGGACAATGACAGAGTCATATTTGTACTTGTTGTGGAGTGACCTGAGTGCGTGGGTTATCTGGCGGATCCTGGCACCCGACAGACAGCTGACAGTAACCTTCACCTTGTTTAGCCTGGTGAGTGGGACATCAGTGTGCCTGACTATAGAGTCACCTATGACTAGTGTGTTGGGTACATTGTTTTGCCTTATGGGCTGTGGTTGGGTGGTACACAGAGTCTGTGGGCTATAATTTGGGTTGTGTTGGGAGGTGGAAGTTGCTTGCATTTCTGCTTTGGAGGTCTCTGTTGCTTGAGCAGATTATTATTGAGAGCCTCCACAAATATTTTTTGTGTTTCTGTGTGTGGACTTTGGTGATGTAGGTGTAGTGGGACTATGTGATAAGTGTGGTGTGGTGCAAGTGTTTACCTTCTCCTCTTTTCTGTTGTTCAATCTTGGTTGGAGAGAGCTTTACCTCCAATTTGGCTAGATAAGTGCATCTCTCACAGGTTGTAGTGTTGGGTGGTAGGAGGAGAGGGTTGTCTGTATATATGAAGCAATTGCTACATTGCAGTAAGATGCCCAGATTCATCAGACAGGAGAGAACACTGGGAGCTGACCCTTGGGCATGCCTGAATAAAAAACTATTTTCCTCTAGACAAGTGAGGAAGTGAGTACAAGAGCTGTTTTTTTCTAAGCAAGTGAGGAAAGTAAGTACAAAAACTGTTTTCCTCTAGGTATTGAGGAAGGTTGAGTGCTGTAGTAATTTGTAGCTTATTTAGTGCTTACAACAACTTCTGAACAAGTGCTGAGCACGAATAAGCAAAGTGAAGTGCTAAAACTAAGAATCTATATCTGGACTAGACTAGTTACAGGAAAGGGGGAAAACAAGTGCAAATGCGAGCTTTTAAATCAGAAAGTTGAAAGAGATGGAAAAACTGCCCAAATGACCAATAACTATAATTTCTGGGCCAGAACCCCTCCTTATGTGGTAGATAGGTTACCTAGTGCTTACCACTCCCACTGATAAACTAGAAGGCTTCTCTCCAACATAGAAAGACTTGGGGGGCTCAGGAGCTTATAAACAGTCTTGGATACATCAAATCTGTATCTGGACTAGACTATTTACAGGAAGGGAGGGGGGAACAAGTGCAAATGCGGGCTTTTAAACCAGGAAGTTGAGAGAGATGGAAAAACTGCCCAAATGGCCAATAACTAAAATTTCTGGGCCAGAAACCACTCCTTATGTGGTAGATAGGTTGCCTAGTGCTTACCACTCCCACTGAGTGCTTACCACTCCCACTGATAAACTAGAAGGCTTCTCTCCAACATAGAAAGACTTGGGGGGCTCAGGAGCTTATAAACAGTCTTGGATACAGCAAATCTGTATCTGGACTAGACTATTTACAGGAAGGGAGGGGGGAACAAGTGCAAATGCGGGCTTTTAAACCAGGAAGTTGAGAGAGATGGAAAAACTGCCCAAATGGCCAATAACTAAAATTTCTGGGCCAGAAACCACTCCTTATGTGGTAGATAGGTTGCCTAGTGCTTACCACTCCCACTGATAAGCTAGCAGGCTTCCGTCCAGCACAGACAGGCTTGGGGGACCGAGAAGCTTACAGACAGTCTTGGATATAGCAAATCTGTATCTGGACTAGACTAGTTACAGGAAAGGCAGGAAACGAGCATAAATTTTTTTGTTACAGTTAAGCAGAATACAGGGAGATTTTAACAAAGTTTTTTTTTGCAAAGGAAAGGGAGAGAGGAGAAGAGGAAGATAGTTCAAGTTTAGGAAACTGAGTGGATTGGCCTTCTCAAATGTTATCTCTGTATTAGGTAGAATGAGTTAATGACACTAGACTGGGAGGAGTGTCCCAGATCAAATTTACAGTAGGGGCGGGCAACTGCAAAACCACCAAGTATAACAGTGAGACACCAACAGTGAGGGTGGGGAACAATACTAAAGCTACTAGCCTATACTCTTTTAGACAGTAAACACAACAGGAATGTTTATCACTGCAGAAGAACAGGAGTGAGCCACAAAATCAAAGTTTTAAACAGATAAAGGAGCAAGGAGACTCTACAGAATGCTTTTAACTGCAAACAAATCAGTTATATGATACACTGTTTGGCAGGAAATTATAACAAACAAATAGCTGCTTAACAAGTAGAGAAAATATCATGCCCTGTAAGGCAGACAAATTTAGTTTAACCATGCAGATTAGTTAATAGCAATAAAATACAGTAAAAAGTATGCAGCAGGCAATAAAAAGTGCTATATATAAATTGCTAGAAGCAATAACTAGTAAAAATAAGCAATAAAAACAGGATACTTATTGTTATATATCTCAGATCAGAGCTGTAGTCAATGCCCCTCCTCCACTCGACTCAGTGTGTATATCTTTTACATTTGTTTATGTTCATCAACAGTTTTACATTTAGTGCAATATAAGAGGAATGCTAAACTTGGAAGTACACTACATCTGTTTTTCAACAATTTCCTAAAGTACCTCAGGTCACAGTCTATCACAATTTATAGGACTGGAAACTGAATACTGGGTAGACTGCTATATTAGACTTCTGCCACACATTAACAGTTTTCCACCAAACCGCAAAAGTGTAGGTTTACATGTTTATGACAAAGCACAAGGGCAAACAAAATCCAAAATATATTAACACAGTAAAAACTTAGCAAATATAAATAATAATTGAGCAAACCAACAGTGTAAATATTTTTGTACCCTCCCTTGTTAGTTCTTTAATGACATTAATGTATAAAGCCTAAAGTACCTACAAGTTATCAGCCCGAGTACCAGAGGAAATAGACAGGAACAGGCAGCATTGGCACACACATCATGGAATAAGAGGAGTCCTGGAGTTAAAATTTTGGGTAAGTCTGCAAGTATCCACTCCATGTGAGGGGATGGACTGCAGGGGTTTGAGCCTACCAACACCAGCATCGTTCTTTAGCTAGGCAGAGTGGCTGTGTGGAAGCATGCATCCACTTGGGAGCTAGGAAAATAGACACTGCAACATGCCTATTGGCCAGCAGGGGAGACAGGCTAGGAGTATAATGAGAAATCTCTGTTTTCTGCAAGGTGAGAGCCAGTGGTCCTTAGACTCTCATCTTGCATACCTGGTACTCCTGAATCCCAGGCGGCATGAGAAGTAAATAAGCCACTTAGTGACTTCGTGGATAGTCAAAGGAAGGCTAAAAGTTAGAAATCTACAAATACTTGTTTGCCCTACAATGCTCTAGATTGTGAAGCATTTCATTGTAATGGTACCAAACAAAACCATACCCATTTGTTTACAGTTCTGTATTAACAAAAATTTCTAGAAAACTACAGCTAAACTGGAACCCTGTTTCAAAATATTAAACATCTGTGGCAGTTTTCTGAAACTGCACAGATTGAAGGAAATAAATCTTGTTTTCTTTTTAACATATACACTACGTACAGAACGCATGCAATGCACACATTCGAAAAATGCATTTACATCGGGACTTGTACAGCATGCCCCATGGTGGTGTCTGTCCTCAAGTCACGCAAAGAATATTGCTGGCATTTATCTTGTCTGTCTCTGATGGAATACAAAAGTGCATCTCTGCACTTTTACCTGAAAACAAGTTAACACACTAACAAATCTTCTGATACACAAAACAATTTTAGGAAAGTATTTTAACATAATGTATCAGTATTTCTTATAACAATTACAGGTAGCATTATAGTCTGAGAACTTCTAAATTAATTAAAAATTGCATAAACCACTTTATGCACCAAAACCTCCAGGACAAATTGCAGCTTAATTTGAAGAAAACAGAAGATTACAAAGGATAAATCATAATGCATACACATCACCATCATTCTTAAAATCCAAACCAGCTATGGCAAGACAGGAATGAAGGCAAATAAACAAATTGTACACTGAAAAATAAAGCACAAGTAGCAAGTGAAGACTGTATCACAGCTTATGTGACAACAGAAACCTATGTGGCCATGTCTGGTATATTAGGAAACAGGGTGCAGGTTGCATACCTGAAATCTAATGGTACTTTTCCTTCCTTTTGGTTGTAGAAATAGATTTTAGCAGGGACACTAATACTGCTGTCCCAGTAAGGCACACTTCTATAAATTCTAACTCTACAATTTAAAATCTTAGTATTGTATCCTGCACATTGCCTCACTTTTTACATCATACCTATAAATACTTTCTATTACATTCAACTTAACATTTATTCAAAGTACAGTTCTCATTTATCTATAGTATTATGCTTTCTTAGGTAATAACATCTCATCATATAGAAATAGGCAATATGCTCTGCAATATGGCAACTACACTGCTGTTTTGTCTGCATTTACATATAAACATTGCCCAATGTACTACTGTAACAGTGTGTATATTTACTGTTTGTATACCAGTGGCCTAGTCTGAAATTGGTTCAAATGGGTCAGTGCTCTACCTTAGTAAGCCAATTAAAGGAACATCTTCATATGTGTAAGGTGATATATGATACATATGATACAAAACAATCAGCCTTGCTCTCCTATCTACAACAGCAATACTAAACTGATTTTTTACATCATCAGATGTGCTTTATGCAAGTGAGAACAAAGCCTATAACCTTGAGTCTGGCTCATGTAATGTCAAGGTTTATGACCCCCTCCCCCCAAGCTCATGGCATGCCACTATTGGTCACTGCATCATAAACATAGTAATGCAGCTTGAACAGATGAAATGTACATTGTGTCGTGTTCACATAAAAGGTTTCCACCATTACATTATGGAGATGATGTGGTTCGCAATCAATCTATCTACATCTGTGACCAATGCTACTCTAGTCCCTTAATCCTTTTACTGCTGAGCATTTTACAGAATTTTGTCCTTGAAACTGTTTAGCTACTTTTCCCATCTATAAAGCACTGCATCTTCAAAACAGTTTGACATGTGTGTCAGAAACATACATCACAGAATAATAAGGGGACAACCAGTCATAAAGCATCACACAGTTATGTTATTAGCTTTACATGAAATGAAACAGCTCAATCTAAATTATAACGAGAACATTTTAATTTGCAATGCCTTTTTAAAAAGGTTGCAAGTCTTGCTTTTATACAGGAAATGCAAACTGTTTTTAGGACTGATGCAGATATTTTATAGCACTTACAGTTACAGTTCATAGTTTAATATTAGACTGTTGATCAACTGGGCCATCTGTAGCCTAGCTACAGGATACCAAATTGGTATTGATTCATGTCTTGGTAATTTGATCACCCAACATGAAGGATTACTCTGGATTTGGCTCCATCCCCTTTCCTTAATGGCTTGAGGGGCCAGACGGGGAGGTGGAAGTACTTATGATGAGTAGCTATCAGTGCCATTTTCTACAGCAGTCATCCAGGTTACACTTGCACTTAAAAAGGGTCAGAGGTGGAAGCTATTCCACACAACAGGTATTGTGTGTGACAGAGATCTATCATGCTAGAAAGTCTGATTTATACTGCAGTGAAAGTTTAGATCTTTTGAGTGGATTATTAGTTTGTGAAGGAGGTTGCATAGACAGAGCCTCCCTCTCAAAAGTCAAAAGGAAATGCAAACATGTGAGAGCGTTTTAAAGCATGCAAGGTAGCTCAAGGTGGACCATACCATAGTTCTCAACCTTCCATCTCCAAAATGAGGAACACTAGCCCTCATAACTTGGAGCACATACTAACGGCTTACTAGCAACTTCAAATAGGAAGGCTACAGGATGGTTAAAATATGCTGGTTTTACTTATAAAGAAGATCTTTTAATGAATTAATATGATTCATTTCTATTTACCAAAGATTTCACTTAAAATAAAATTCCTAACACTGAATGTGTGACAGAGTCCTTCAATGTGGAACATTAAGGAACTTTGAGGAACATGAACTTTTTAAGACCCCAAATGAGATACGTTCCTCGTAATGAGGTACATTTGAGAGGTACCTTGATTGTTTTATTAAGGAAATGCTGTATTCTCAAGCTTAGATAAGAGCATATCAAACATTATGTAATTACTTAATATAGTCCCTCGGGGCTTAAGGGTACTGAAAATGGCCACATATGGAACTATGTACAAAGATTTATTATTAAAGTGGCAGCAGATTAACTTAGAAACCAGTCGCAATTATATGCAGCCACTAACAGATTTCTTTAAGCCAGAAGAACTCACTATATCATCCAATGTCTGTAAACTACAAGCAGATTTCTATGAAAAATATCCGCATGCTATTCTTGATTTAAAATTAGACTATGTTTTGGAACTTATATCGGTTTATGATCAGCAACTGATGGGCTATAAGAAAAAGAAAGTGCAAAGGGACTTACAAGATTTTCCTAGTGGGCGTGTCTTTGCTTGGCCCAAAGAACATAACAATGCTGTGAATAGCAGTAGCTCTACTCAGCCCACTGAATCTCAATTGGTTCCTAAGCAACCGATTGAGCTTGCCAGTTCTCTTGTTAGAGATACAATAGAGAACTCCAATGCTGTAATGTCACTTCCTACCACACCTAACTCTGATTCCACAAGCAGCAGTGAGATACAGAGACCTGAGAGAGGAGCTTGCAGCAAATTTGCAGAAAGAAATGTATCTACTAACTTTAACAGTAGCCGTATGTCATCAGTTCCATCTGACAGCACAGCTCTTTCTTCACCGTATCCTATACGAATTACAAATTTTCGTAACCGCTCCACGAGCAGAGGAAGGATGAAATGGAAAGCATCCATAGAAGAGGAACAACCTATGACGCTCAAGAAAATGTGGCAACAATCCAACATCCATTAGTATGGAATATATCACGGCGGATTTTAACTGATTCTGAGATAAGTGTATTGAACAAAGGGAAATCCTTTGTACCAGCAAGTAGAATGGATGTGACTTACAGTATTATAGAACTTAAAATGTTTACTAGGAATCTTATTCTTAAATCTCAGTTTGGTGACAATAATATGAGTAATAGCTGTGCAAACATTTTTAAAAAACCAAGTAGCTATATTCCTGTAAACAATGCTGCTATTGAGACATTCGAAAAAGCATGTATAAAAGAAATATATAAGATGCATGATAGTGGTATTTTTAAGAAATGCTTCTATAATTTAAACAGAGAAGAAAAAGAAGCTTTGGAGGTTTTGTGTAATGATCGCTCCATCGCAGTGAGACCAGCTGATAAAGGTGGTTCTCTAGTGGTGATGGATTATGTTTTTTATAAGGAATCTATGCTGACCATGTTGAATAATGACATTTCTTATCAGAAAGTAGATATTCAATAGGTGCATGTAAGCAGCATGTTAATATACAATGCATTATTTGAATGCTTTCAGTGTTGAGTTATTAGCCAAGAGCTATTCAAATCATAGTAGATAAACCTGTTCTTCCCATCATACAAGGACTCCCCAAAATACATAAACATCCCAGAGTGCCCCCCATGAGACCCACTGTATCAGGGAGGGGCTGGTGTACTGAACCTTTGTCCATTTTTGTAGAGCACCACCTTAAACCTGTGTTGAAAAAGAATGTATATATATTAATTGATACAAAACAGTTTTTAAAAGATCTGTATGCATTTTGTAAGAGTATAGCTGTGGAGGATAGATGGCTCATGATTACGTTGGATGTGAAATCTCTATTTACAGTCATCCCCAATAGTAAAGGTGTTGAGCTCTTCAAATAGTATTTAATGGAAGACGAACATATCATGTATAAGTTATTGATTTATTATCACTGTTGATGGTACTGATATTAGAGAACAATATGTTTTTGTTTGAAGGACATTTATACAGACAAAAGGATGGCGTGGCCATGGGCACTTCATGTGCAAATGGCTACGCAAATATTGTTATGGCTATGTGGGAGAAAGAAATCCTACTAACTGAGATAGGAAGGCATCTGAAGTTCTACAGGAGATTTGTGGATGATCTCTTTATTTTATGGGGAGGTTCATAGGTTCATACTAGGCTATCTGTCCTAGGGCATTTATAAGCCTAGCCAGAGTGTGTTTGGCTTTCGCCACCCATTTTAATTAATTTTGCTATGCCCTTTTTCGAGGTTAGTATACTGTGCCTCTGTCTAACAGTGACACAGAAGTGATACCCGGGGTAAACCTACGATCTCCCATCCACTCATCAAGATTCCTCTTGAAGAGAGTCAATGAGGGACTCTGCCTAACCTGGACTGGGATTTTATTCCAGAGTGAAGGGAGCCTCTGGGTTATGAATCTGTCCCTCCAGCATGTCCTATTTATTTCAGTGCTGAGGTTCAAGTCTCTCGAGCGCGTAGCTCGATGGGATTTGGATTTTCTGAGGTGCAGCATGTCCATTAATTCCGGGTTGGACATGGCTTTATACATCAGGCACAGATCACCTCTGAGCAGGCAGTATGCCACTGAGTAGAGCTGGAGCTGGAACTGGAGTTTCTTTAACCGGGCAGCATATGGCATCTGTTTGAGCCCTTTGATCCTCTTGGTGAGTTACTTTTGGGGTCTTTCCAGTTGCTGCAGGTGTCTGGTAAGGTACATCCCAAAAGGGGCATTGTACTCAATTATGGGCCTGATGAGGGATGAGTAATGAGGCACGATGACCTCCCCTGATCTAGATGTGAATTCCTTCATGATTAGGTGATTTCTATCATTCTTCCACATAATAGATAATAGTACCAGCTTCCTTACGTTTTCAATGAAGCATTCCTATGATGTTATAGGATATCTGGATGTCAGGATACTTCAAAATGATAAGAGGTGTTCTGGAAACTGAAATCTATAGGAAAGAATGTTATAGGAATAGCTATCTTCATAGACAGAGCATGCACCCGAGACATATATTTAAGAACACTGTAAGAGGCCAAGGTCTGAGAGCATCAAGACTCACAGCTAATCAAACCAAATATGAGGAAGAGATCAAGAACATGAAGGAAAGGTTCATATATAGAGGGTACAGTGAAAAAGAGATACAACAGTCATTAGTGGGTCTGTCTGAGACAAGGGAAGGAACAGGTAAAGCCATATTTTTCAGATATGGATACCATGACAGATGGAGGAACTGTTACTCAGAAACCTATGAAAGTATAAGCATCCTACTTGAGTAACATTAGATCTCTACAGGACATATATTGAAAATCTCTACAGGACATATATTGAAAAAACTGGAATATACTATGTGCTGATGATGATGTTAAAAGGCTGGTAGGTGAGACCTGGAGATATGCTTTTAAGAATAAAAATCTATAAAAAGATTATTATGTGGACCACAGCCCAAGGAAACAGGAAGAGAAAATGCAGTCAGATATGGAACCTTTCCCTGTAATAAATGTAATTACTGCACCTTCGTTGACACTGGAAGTAGATTTCTACATTCAGATCTAAACAAGGAGTTTACCTTCAGAATATTAGCCGACTGTGACAGTATGAATATTATATACTTGGCACACTGCACAGTCTGTCCTGCCTTCTATGTTAGAATGACAATGCAACCAGATGAGGGAGCATATATATGATATCACCAGAGGAATAGAGACAAATGCCTTAGCCAGGCATGTGAGGGACCATGATGAGATACACACATTTTTATTTTTAGTAATAGATAAAGTCTATACTGACAATAGAGGTGGAGATGTTAGGAATAGAGTAGAAACTAGGGAACTAGACTGGATTATAAGGCTACAAGCTAACATTGGGGTAGGTCTGAATGACAAAATTAATATTAAACCCATTCTTCTAAACAGAGATTTAAAGAAATAGTAGGTAGTACCCCCCCTCCCCCTCGACCTTTTTTATACCTTTATATTGTATGTATTAAGTTGTATGATGTGATATGCTGTTTCTATTGTCAAGCTGTTTTTAATTTTAAGCTTTTAAAATTTTTCACACTAGGTATAAAACTTTTTATACTAGGTATATGGTTTTAAGGACTAATTGGGTAGTTGATGGCAATGATAAGCTTGGTATAAATGCTGTGTTTTACTGCTCTTTGATTGTCTGATGAAGTGGCTGGTGCCACAAAAGTGCTCACCTCTTTTACTAATAAAGCTGTTATTCTACATAGCCATGGCTGCTACCTTCTGCTTTGTTTTTTACTGTCCATATCAAACATTATACTTTAGAATGGGGCAGTTTAAGGAAGAGTAGAAAGGGATGAAGACTTCCATGAATCTTAAAGACATACCATGCTGATTAGTCTGGCTATGTAAAAGGATTTATTAACAGCACTGATGTTAATTGTCAAAGGAAGCGCCCAAGCTCCTAATGACTGGGTCAGTGTTTAGAGGGTGTTACCTATGTGAAAAGAGCATGGGTGTCCTGGTTTTCCAATAGGACACAATGTTCATTCTTGGCATTCAATTTGAGATTATTTTCTAAGTATGAGCAAGAGGTTCTCCTATTCGATTCTCTGCTGGAATGCGGGGAGTGCCTTCTGGGTGGAATCTGCATGTCCTCCCTGCGGTTGGGTGGGCATTCGAAAGACATGCGTAAATGGGCGTGCCTTCGTTGAAGGTTGATCGTCGAGCTGGCACCCTGGCGTTAGTTAAAATCTACTGCCAATCATTAGCCATTCGAAAGACATGCGTAAATGGGTGTGCCTTCGTTGAAGGTTGAACGTCGAGCTGGCACCCCAGCGTTCGTGAAAATCTACTGCCAATCATTAGGGACCAGAGTTCTGCTATGGTGACCCCTAACTGGGAAAAGCTGAAAGACAAACAACAACTTGTTAGCATGTGTTAGGCTTTCCTGGAGAATCCAATAGTCATTTGAGATTTTTATAACTGCTCTCAGTTTGCAGTCATCAGCCACAGGCCCTCATCTGCCTTGATATCACAAAAGTTGATACCAAAGAGGAGTTGCCTCAGTACAGATCCCACTTATACATTGCTGGTAATTATTCATTTGGTTGATATTGGACCTCCAGGGTTCTATTGCCAAGTTTGCTTGCTATTCAGTAGATAACATGAAGGTTTACATTCAGTCTGATTAGCTATCAATGATGGTAGAATGTGGAATGGTATTAAAGACTTTGGCCATGTTCAGGTAATGTAGTTTGAACCATTTTCCCACAATTTAATGCCTTGGGTTTAGAAGGCAGGATTTGCCTTTGACATACTCAAAATGGTGTGGGTCCAGGGTTTGAAGACTGCCTATGTTTTTGTCAATGAGTTACATAATGATGCACACCACTACTTCACAAATAAGGCTGGCAAGGTTAAAGGTTTACAGATTCTTAGATTAATAGGTGGCTCCCCTTCATGGAGTGGGATGACAACAGCAGTTCTCCATATCTCTTACATGAATCCAGTGGAGAAGCAGAGACTGAATAAATTTAAAAATGAATCAGCCCAGTCAATGCTTGTAGTTGACAAGAAGGCAGTCTGGCACATTATCTGGGTCCATGCAGCTGGTGTTCTTAGCTTTGAAGAGAGCACGTAAGACTTGCTCAGAAGTGATCAGAGGGGATGGCATACTGATGTGCTGCAGATAATTAGACAGAGATAGGGCAATTAAGTTTGAACTGAACTATAGCCACAAAAAATCATCAGCCCACACAGGTTCCTGATTTCTAAATAAAGCCAAAAGCAAACAATGATAAAAACACAGAAGAACTCCAGTACGACCAAGATTTCTAGTTTCAGTTGAAGTTTTAATGTTAAAACATAAGCATTTTCGCAGTCTCACCGATGAAGTGTGCTTACTTATATATATTCTTTACACATTTATATATATATATATATATATATATATATATATATATATATATATATATATATATAGTTTTATAGATGTACAAGTTCAAAGAAAACTGCAGACTTGTCTCACACTTTGTGTAACTTTGGTAAAAATAAAAATAAAAAGAAAACCACAAGTGATGAAGGAGCACTATATCACACAAAATGAACTGGTTTAGTGCTTTCAGCCCCAAAATTAGGCCTTCATCAGAACAAAGTGTTAAAAAACTCTCTCATTTTTATACCATCATCAATACTCATCACACCAATCAAATCTCATTTTACTTAAACTTAATGTAAAAACTGTTTAAAATGTGTTTAAATAAAAATATTTTAAATAAAGCATACATTTCTAACAAACATATAAACTATTTACATTTGTTATAATAAGCTTTTCTTTTCAACATAGCTATAGACACCATTGTTCAGCCCTGGTGCCCTGCATGCATCTAATAAAACCTGCCATTTAAACTCTCTAAAATCTAGTTCAGCATCTCTGTCTCCATTAAAGCCCAATGGAACATGATCTATAACTGTAAAAAGAAACTTAACACTATTATTGCTACTCACACACTTTAAAGTGTGCTTGTAAAGAGCATTTTTGATGGCATAATAGTGTTCATACATTCTGTTTTTAAGTTGCCTATTGGTTTTCCCAGTACAGAATGAAGAACAAGTGGAGCATTTTGCCATATATACCACAAATGTAGATTTACAATTAAAAATGACTGGAGCGTGCCACATCTTGCTCCGAGTTGCAACATTAAAATCTGCTCCCTCTGAAATGTATTTACAAAAATTGCAACTTTTACATTTAAAAGTACCTATGTTGCTTTGAGGCTTTTTTCTTTGTCCACTTTCTAACATTTCTTTGAAATTCCTTCCTCTTGTGTTAACAAACATGGGGGCTTCTAATACCATCGGAAGATCACTATTTGTAACGAATATTCTCCAGTTGTTGGATACTATGTTTTTAATTTCTTTACTGTCTAAGGTAAAGGTTAACAAAATGGACGTTGTTCTGATGAAGGCCTAATTTTTGCTGAAAGCGCTAAACCAGTGGATTAAAGTTCATTTTATGTTATATAGTGCTCCATCATCACTTGTGGTTTTCTTTTTATAGATGTACAAGTATTACATTTCAAGGTTGCATTTAAAAGATTGTTTTTTATATATACATATATATATATATATATATATATATATATATATATATATATATATATATATATTTATATGTGTGTGTGTTTTATACATTTTTCATAAGTGCTTTTTACATTTTCATAAGTGCTTTTTACAAACAGCAGTGTATGTTTGTGTACATTTACTTCACTTAGTAGGTCAGAGAGTTCAAGTTACACCCTATGATGTTAATTGCTATTACTTAATTTGTATCATGTGACTACTTGTATTTGTTAGAGGTTGTATAAATAGGAGCACATTTTAGTTGTATTTATTAGCATCTGATGAAGCAGGTCTTCCTGCGAAAGCATTTGTTTTAACATTAAAACTTAAACTGAAACTGGAAACCTTGGTCGTACTAGAGTTCTTCTCTATTTTGATCATAGCCTACAAATATGTTGGGGATGCATATGTCATATTAATTTGTATTAACTCATAACACTGTTGAGTATTACTTCTGATGTACCGGACATAGAAGAAGGCTTTGTGGTTATCCTTAACATGCTTGGCAATTTTCAAATTGTATTTGTGTTTCAAGGATTTGATTTTGTTTCTCTGTTGACCTTTATGAGCTCTATTCCAGCTGATGGGGTGTTACATTTGCTTTTATGGGCTATAAGTATCATCTTCTTATTGGTCTGTTAAGACTGGGTTCCCACCAGATGTATGTGTTCTTATATTTAATACACTAATTATGCCTTATAGGGACAAAGGCCTCAGTGCAAGCCTTGAGGTAGGCATAGAACATATCCATGAATAAGGCTCTATCTGATGTCTATGGGGGTAGCAGGGTGAGGAGGATGATTTAATTTTATCAGATCATGTTTGTTGGAGATTTGTCTTAGTGTAGCCTTGAAAGATGGAGAAGTTACCAGGTAAATAGATCTTGCACTTAAGGAAAATGTTACTCCACAGTGGTCAGATTTAACCACTGATTTGATATCTGTAGGTGCTGAGCATGGGGGGGGGGGGGCTAGGTTGATGAGAACCAGATCCAACATTTTTGGGCCTGTTGTTGAGATTTGGATTTGTTGATATAAGGAATGATCTATGGAGCTGGCATTATTGAAGTCCAGGAATCACTGTGCGTAGTTATTTGTGGTAGCATGGATTCCCCAATTCACAGAGGGGTAGTTGAAGTCACCCAAGAGTATAGTGTTTTACTCAATAGTGAGGGATGTCAATTTCTTTATATATAACCCATGGTTTTCAGGGGTCATGGAGGGAGTAGAGTAGTGAGCAACAATGTCATATTGGGTTTTGTTTATTGTGAAAAGGATGTGGAGGAATTTGAGGTCATTATTCTGCTTTATGGTTCTGGACATGAAATGCTATCAGTAGAACACCGATACACCACCTCTGGCTACATACTCCAATTTAGCATTGGATCTGAAGGAGTGGTAGGCACTAAATGCCTGCACTGTGGAGATATTACTGCTGTTCTGAGACTGTGTTTCAGCACATATATCTACTTTCTAGGGTTAGGAAAGCCTGCAAGGAGTGTGACATTTTGTTAAGGCTTCTATCATTGAACAGTGCCACCTTAACTCATTCAGGCAGATATTTTCTTTTTGCGTACTTGCAGTTAACACCCTAGCTCCTTGACTTTTTTGGGTCTGTTTTCTTTAACTAAGTTTAATTATTTATTTTATTGAACATTTGTTTACTAGGAAAGTCTGACTTGGAATGAGGCCCAGGGTGAAATGCTCCAGATTCATGTCTTTGCAATGTGGGGGGAAACTGGAGTGCCTGGGGGAAACCCACATGAATGTAGGTAGGACATGCAGACTCAGCACAGAAGGCACCCTAGCCAAGAATCGAACTGGAGAACCTCTTGCTGTGAGGCGACAATGCTACCGTTGCACCACTGCACCATCCAAGTGACTTGGCTAATAACAGGCAGTATTAGAAAGGGCAAGGGCCTATTAATAAAATGACATTAAGATTGCTAATCTATGGTATTCAACAGTAGAGAAATTAGTCACAGTTTGCCACCTATTATTCATACTTATGTTCATATTTATTAGACCTGCAGTCTATTGAGGGGTACAGTGAAATGCTATGATGGGAGACAATGCAAATTCATTGTCAGTATCTATTTATAATCAGACTATACTGATGATATTGCTAGCTATTTGTTAGTAATTATGAAAACAAGCAATATTTCAATATGTACTAAATACTTAAAAAAAAAAAAAAAAAAAAAAAAAAAGGAATTATAAACTATTGCATGGAATCAGGTGAAACCTTATATGTTGTTGACGAAAACTGTTAATGTTATTTGCACTGTAAGTTCTACATCTTTAGATATTTAGTGTTACTCATATTGCTATTATAAAATTAAGCATATGTTTTCATATTTTTGTAACTATCTCAATAGACATGTCCTCAGAAAGGAACTGCTCTCTAGCATGTGAACACTTACAGCTGGTTAGCAAAAGTGTGCTAGCAATATATAACTAGGTAGATGACAGTGTGTGAAGTTTAGCAAAAAATATAAGTTAACGTTTGTGTTCATTATAATACATTATAGCATTTATGGAAAAGACTATGAATATACCAACTGTTAAGTGTAATGAATACACCTTACTGATAAAACTGTACAAATGACAATGTTAACACTTATATTGTCCACAAATTATTTACATTTGTTTATCTTATGCTTTTCAAGTTGATTTTTTCCAGAAACTGCTCTGGGATACAAAGATGTGGCATAAGCTACTAGAGGTAATGACATTCCACACCACATAAGTGTTAATGAGTTAATATTGTTTTGAGTTTGATTGGCTATGTAGATAATTTGAGAAGACTGACTTTACCTAACAAAAAGTGCAATGGGAAGAAAAAAGCCTTGGAGAATATATGGAAGTTAAGAAGAGAGAGATAAATGATGGCCATCTCTAGCAAAGCAGCTGGGGAGGTCAAGCATTTCCTCCCAGGCTGATATATATATATATATATGTTGGATCCCTAATGAATGATACCAGTAGCTGAACAATAGCTAAAGTCAAGAAACTTTTGTTTGTTTCGAGGTATCATTCTTGGTGATGCAAGATACTGCTCAATACTAGTTGCATACCCAATTCAGATATATATTCTGAGAGCTCTATCACATCCTTCTTCACATGATATAAGGAGGTGTATCTCAAGTCATTCACTCCCTTGTGCACAGTAATCAGGTCGTGTGTGTACCTGGGTTAAAGAGACTTGGGGTCCCTAATGACACTGTAGATACCAGCACCTGATTAACAGCTAACCGTCACTCTGTCTTTGCTCAGTCAAGTGAGTGCATCTGTGTGTTTTAAATGGACTGTTTGGAAATGTTGTAGTTTGACCATTTTAAATGGCCATTCTGGCCTTAATTTGAGCAAACCTACAAATGATACTAGCAAAGTAATGCTTTCAGATTTTCATGGAAAATGTTCAAATTAAGACACTGATTTATGGGCATATATTAAACACTGTAGGAACCAAGTTAAATATAAGGGAATTATAGCCTCTTGAATTAATGATGTCAGTCACTTGTGAAAACTATTTTTGCTATATTATTGAAAATAGAAAATATAATTTATTGAGGATATGTTAGTTCAGATAATGTACTACTAAAGATACAATTCTGATATTTAGAAATTATATTGGCCACAATCCAGAGCATATTTAAACAATCCTACCTTGGTTTGGGATTTATTACGTAGTTGACTGGTAAGGGTCTCTAGGCCAATAGCGTAGTATCATCCTATGAACCTATAAGAGAAGTTTTATTTGAATTTATATTTTATTTGGTATCACTGTTTTTTACTGTTTGTAGGTAGGAAGGGATGGTTTGTTAAAAAGATTGACTTTGATTCATATTTTGTTGTTATACCTTTAATTTTACCGTTTGTTAGAAAGGGATAGGTTTTTAGACAGGCAAGCTTTAGCCATCCCAAGGGGGCTAGACAGCTATAAATTCATGCAGACTGCAGAAAGGATAATTCAGAGCATATCTAAACAGATGAAAAGAGCACTTTGAGGGGCTGATGAATGAAGAGAATGAGAGAGAGAGAGAGAGAGAAGGCTGGATGATGTGGGCTGGATGATGTGCGGATAGTGAATCAGGAAGTGCAACAGATTAGCGAGGAGAAAGTAAGGACAGCAATGAAGAGGATGAAGAATGGAAAGGCGGTTGGTCCAGATGACATACCCATGGAAGCATGGAGGTGTTTAGGAGAAATGGCAGTAAGTTTTTAACCAGATTGTTTAATGAAATCTTGGAAAGTGAGAGAATACATGGAGAGTGGAGAAAAAGTGTTTTGTTACCAGTTTTTAAGAATAAGGGTGATGTGCAGAGCTGTAGTAACTACACAAGGATAAAATTGATCAGTTACAGCATGAAGTTATGGGAAAGAGTAGTGGAAGCTAGGTTAAGAAGGGAGGTGATGATTAGTGATCAGCAGTATGGTTTCATGCCTGGAAAGAGCACTACAGATGCGATGTTTGCTCTGAGACTGTTGATGGAGAAGTATAGAGAAGGTCAGAAGGAGTTGCATTGTGTCTTTGTGGACTTAGAGAAAGCATATGACAGGGTGCCTAGAGAGGAGTTGTGGTATTGTATGAGGAAGTCGGAGTGGCAGAGAAGTATTTAAGAGTGGTTCAGGATATGTACGAGGGTAGTGTGACAGTGGTGACGTCTGTGGTGGGAGTGACAGATGTATTTAAGGTGGAGGTGGGATTACATCAAGGATCAGCTTTGAGCCCTTTCTTATTTGCACTGGTGATGGACAGGTTGACAGATGAGATCAGACAGCTGGCCCCGTGGACTATGATGTTTTCAGATGACATTGTGATCTATAGTGAGAGTATGGACCAGGTCGAGGAGATCCTGGAGAGGTGGAGATATGCTGTAGAGAGGAGAGGAATGAAGGTCAGCAGGACTAAGAATACATCTGTGTGAATGAGAGGGAGGATAGAGGAATGGTGTGGATGCAGGGAGTACATCTGGCGAAGGTGGATGAGTTTAAATACTTGGGATCAACAGCTCAGCGTAATGGCGAGTGTGGAAGAGAGTACAGGCAGGGTGGAGAAGAGTGTCAGGTGTGATTTGTGACAGATGAGTACCAGTAAGAGTGAAATGGAAGGTCTACAAGAGAGAGTAGTAAGGCCAGCTATGTTATATGGGTTGGAGATGGTGGCATTGATAAAAAGGCAGGGGTCAGAGCTGGATGTGGCAGAGTTAAACATGTTAAGATTTGTACTGGGTGTGATGAGGATGGACAGGATTAGGAATCAGTATATTAGAGGGTCAGCTCAGGTTGGACAGTTTGGAGACAAAGCCAGAGAGGCGAGATTGCGTTGGTTTGGACATGTGCTGAGGAGGGATGCTGGGTATATTGGGAAAAAGATGCTAAGGATGGAGCTGCAGGTAAGAGGAAAAGAGGAAGGTCTAAGATAAGATTTATGGATGTGATGAGAGAGGACATACAGGTGGTTGGTGTGACAGAGCAAGATGCAGAGGACAGGAAGAAATGGAAACAGATGATCCACTGTGGTGACCCCTAATGGAAACATTCAAAAGAAAAAGAAGAAAATCTAAATAATTCTACCTTGGTTTGTGATTTATTGATCTTGACTGTTAAACAGAAGTGTAACTGTGAGCAATAGTAAGTAAAGCAATTAGAGCTTTTGTCTAGCTTGCAGGACTTGTACGGTCAGAACAACTTAACTATACTTTGGTATTTAGTCATATACTGTTTGTGTGATTCTTGTCACAGAAGTTGATTTAAGTTCTCTGAATTCTGTGGTTACTGATTTTAATTATTCTTTTCTTTTACAATATATTTTTTAAGCTGAACATGGATTCCTTTAACGAGTATGCAATTATTGATTTGCTAATGCACAAATATACAGTGTAATAAATGCGATGCATATTTAAAGGTAACAGTTGATAACACTGGTGATCTGTGTTCCTTGTGTCAAAAATTGGATGATTTGCTTGCCATTGTTAGAAATAAATCTAGACTTGATGATGATTGCACTTGTGCAATTGGCATGGCTTGGAGAACTGTTGTTACATATTAATGACTGGACTGGTGAGATAAATAACGTTAGGCAAAGAAAGTACAGTTGTGTACACTTGCCATAAATGTATATGTTTGAGTGTAGATGTTTGAGTGTATTCACTGTTGCAGTCATCACACTTTGATATTCGGGCTGACTGAGGGCTACCTGCAGGCAGATAACCCAAGTCTTGGGATTTCTGCATCAGATGCTGTCGCCTCTTCTATGACATCAGGTTGTCAGGGGTATAAAACATGCAGTCGATGCCATTACATCAGTTTTTCTTGCCCCAAATGTCAGGAGCCCCCAAAATAAGAAGCTATTAAATGGTGTGGAACACCTCCAGTAAAAAGTAAATACCCCTGCATAAAATATGGCCATAAAAAGGATAGGTAGAAAGGATAGAGAAAGCCAGGGGGATGTAGGGAGGGAAACCAGGACTGCAACAGTGAATACACTCGAACATCTACATTTATGGTAAGGGTACACACAACTGTACTATGTTCTTCGTGTTTCACTGTTAAAGTCATCACACTTGGGTTGATTCCCAAAGCTGAGGAAGGGTGGAGGCAGTCAAGAAGTGTTAGGGCTGGCTAGCAGGTCTTGTAAGACTGCTGTAGCAAATATAGCTCTGGATTTAGAAAAAAATAGGTAGGTGGCAATGCTTGGTGAATGTGTGTACAGAACTCCAGGTTGCAGCTTCGAGGATGTCCCTGGTAGGGACTCCCTTGAGAAATGCTGTAGGGGTTGAGGTAGCCCTAGTGGAATGAGTTCTGATCCCCTGTGGGGTAGGTTTTTCATGGTGCTTGTAGCAGAAATGTATGCAGTGTGCTATCCATTTGGAAACAGTTTGCTTTAAAATGGCCTTGCCCTCTGCCCTGTAGCAAAGCTGACTAGCAGCTGGTCAGATTTTCTGAAAGGTTTAGTCCCATCAAGGTATAACCTGAGCTGTCTGTGTACGTCCAAGGAGTGCAGGATCCTTTCCTCTTTACTCTGAGGATTAGGGAAAAAGGTTGGCAAATGGATGGATTGGTTTAAAGCCACACTGGATACCACCTTGGGCATAAATGATGGGTTAGTCCTGAGGGAAACCCTGTCAGCATGGTAAATAATAAAGGGTTCCACAGCCATTAGTGCCTGTAACTCAGACACTCTTCTTGCTGAAGTGATGGCTAGAAATAAGTCTGTTTTCCAAGAGAGGAATTTTAACTCTGCTGAAGCAGCAGGTTCAAAAGGGGGAAGCGTGAGCTTCTCCAGTACAAAGTTAAGGTCCCAGGCCGGGGTGGGAGCTCTCCAAGGGGGCCTTAAATTGTTAGCTCCTCTCAAGAACTGTTTGATGAGAGGGTGAGAAAAGAGAGGTGGGCTCAGTATTATAATGAGCTGTGATGGCAGAGGCATGAATCAATGTATGAGAAGGATAGGCCTCTGTGGAGCATCTCTGCTAGGTAAATCAATGATTAGAGGTAAGGTGGGCATGGCTGTGTCCTTTCCTTGAGACTGACTCCAAGAACAATATCTATTCCACTTTTCAGCATAGGATTTCTTAGTGCTAGGCCTTCTGGCTTCAAGGATGATGTCCAGCACCTGTTTGATGAGGGTTGCTGGTGGTGTATTCAGGGGATAAGTCAGGCTGCAAGGTTTAGGGTTTTCAGCTGTGGATGCAAAATCTGTCCCTCCTGCTGAGACAGCAGGAAGGGGGTCTGATGTAGATGCCAGGATGGCACTGTTGTCAGACTGTGTAGGAGTGGGTACCATTGCTGGCATGGCCAGTTTGGGGCAATCAGGATTGCCCTTGGCCTGTCCTGTTTGATCTTGTGTAGTACTTTTGAGAGGAAGGGCAGAAGAGGAAAGGCAGAAATTGAGAGGTTTTCCCATGTAAAGAATAGGGCATCCACCTTCCAGGCTCTGCTGTGAGGATTCCAGGTGCAAAATTTGCTCAATCTGTGTTTTTGGGGGGAGGCAAAGAGGTCCACCTCCAGTGTCCGCCACCTCTGGATTAGAAGTTTGAATGAGTTGGGTTCCAGTTTCTACTCATGTGGGTCCAGTAGATTTCTGCTTAAGTCGTCTGCCAGTGAATTTTGTATGCCTGGCAAGAATTGAGCTTACAGGTGCACTTGGCTGCTCAAGGCTGTGTTCCACAGTGCCATGGCTAACCTGCAGAGTGGGTAGGAATGAGTTCCCCCCTGCTTGTTTATGTACCACATAACTGTGGTGTTGTCTGTCTTTATCAGGAGCTGGCCAGGAAAGATAAGGTATTTGAAGGCTGTCAGGGCATGCTGTACAGCGAACATCTCTTTTTGATTGATATGCAGGGGAATTTGTCCTGGGCTCCATTTGCCTTGGATGCATTTGCCTGCCATATGAGCCCCCATGCACAGTCTGATGCATCTGTTGTCAGGGTTTGGGCGGTGAGGGGTTGAGTGAAAGAAAGTCCCTTGTTGTCGTTGCATGCCTCTGCCCACAAAAGGAACTATGCCCTTAGACAAGGTATGATAGGAATCACTGTTTTCAAGTCTTGTGAATGTTGACACCAGAGACTTTTTTAAGTACCATTGAAGTTTCCTCATATGCAGTCTTGCATATGGAATTAGCAGAATGCATGAGGCCATGAACCCCAGGGCTTGCAGTATTTTCCTTGAAGAGAGCTGAGTTTTGGTGGCCATTAGGTTGAAGTAGTTTATCAAATAGACCTGTTTTTCTGGAGTGAGGAATGCCATCTGGGAAGTTGTTTTCAAGCTTGCTACCATGAATACATTTTTTTTGACTGGGCACCAGTTGTGATTTCTTTTTGTTGATGGTGTACCCCCAGTGAAGTTAGGAGTGTTTTTACAAATGCCAGGTGCTGAAGTAGCAATTCCTGACTGTCCACCTGAATCAGGCAATCATCCAAATATGGGTAAATTTGAGTTTTTCTCTTTCTGCAGTATGCAATGGCTGAAGCCAGGCACTTTGTGAATACTCTGGGCATAGTAGATAAGCCAAAGGGAAGTGCAGAGAACTGATAGTGCATAGAGCCTGCCCTGAAACGTAGATATTTCCTGCAAGACTCCCTTATGGGGATGTGCAGATAAGCTTCTTTTAAGTCTAGGGTGACTAACCAGGAATCCTTGGCTAGCATAGGAAGAAGCTGTTGTAGTGTAAGCATTTTGAATTTTGGGACCACCAGAAAGGTGTTGGGAATTGACAGATCCAGGATAGTGTGCCAAGAGCTCTCTTTTCTGGGCACCAGAAACAGCCTGGAGTAGAAACCCTGTCCCCTTTGTTCTACTGGAACAGGTTGAATAGCCCTGATATTGAGAAGGGGAAAGCACTTGCTTTTGAGCCTCTGCCCACTGGTTTGGAGGAAGGTCTGGCAACCTACTTGGGGTTGGCAGTGAGTGAAGCAGAATCTGTATCCATGGGATACAATGTTTAGAACCCATTGGTCCTGAGTAATGGACATCCAGTTTTTTGCATGAAGGGCGAGTTTTCCTCCTAGGGGTGCAAGTACTTGGGTCTGGCTGGGAAGAAAGTCATTGTGAACTTTTTCCATAAGGGGGTGGCTTACCACTCCCTGATTTAGAGGTGGGAGCACTTTATTGTTTAGATCTCTGCATACCCTGACACTGTAGTCTTGCTGGTCTGCTTCCCCTGCGTTTGGACTGAGAAGGCCTGGGAGGGACTGGAAAGGACCACTTTTTAGAAGGCCAGTGCCTACTGAATCTAGGTGGCTGTACCTGTAAGAAATCTTTGACAGTTTGCATAGATTTAGCTTTTTTCTCCATCTTTTTAAGAACTTCTTCTGCTTTTGTGCCAAACAAACGATCCTGATTTAATGGAGCATCTAGCAATTTTGCTTTGACATGGTCTGGCATTATTTGTTCCTTCAGCCAAACATGCCTTCTCAGTACAGACCCAGTGACAGCAGCTCTACAAGATGCTTCTAAGGCATCAAACCATATGTTTACTAACTTGGTTTGCAGAATGCATCAACTCTTGTAAATCTTTATTTTCTGCACAATCTGGAAGTAACACCATTTTCTGTTTAATTAGTTCCATAATATGTTGCTGGTACTTCAATATGTGAAACTGGCAATTCAAAGCCTGGATGGCAAGAGTTGCAGAGGTATATACCTTCTTACCCAATCTGTCTAAAGCTCTAGAATCCCTGTCTGAAGGAGTAGGGTTTTTGGCTGTAGTAGCCTTAATGCCTTTAGATCCCTGGGAAATGGTCTCTGGGTCCGCAGTAGGATTCTTAAAGAGAAATTTGTGAGAGACAAGCACTCTGTAGTACCTGTCAGGTTTCTTATGGGCTGGTCCATAAGTGTCGGGGGTAAGACTGGATTCCATGAAGACATCATCTACAATATCCAAGGCAGGGGGTATAGCTAGTGGCCTGTGCTGAGGCAAATCTAAAAATTCTCCGAGTCTCTTTTTGGACTGAGGATAGTCCTGGCATTCCCAGCAGAAATGCTCTCTTAAGGTATGCAAGGTTTCACCAAAAGAAAAATCCTCTGGAGGGGAGACAGAGGGAATGGAATCCTCTGCATCTGAATCCTCATAGGTAGATAAGGGTATGTCCTGGCAATCAGAAGGGTCAGATACATTAGACTCCTGGTCTGTAGCATCAGAAGGAAATTCAATTCTCTCTCTTTTAGCAGGGGGAAGGCTGGCTTCCCCTAATTAGAGTAATAAGGTCTTCAGCCATTCTAAGCATTTGTTTTTGTGGCATGGGAGCTTAAGCATGTGCTTTGGTTGGTGGTTTTCTAGGCGTAGTGCGAACTTTGGTCCTGAAAAACTCGATAGTTTTAGCCAAAAACAAAGTTGTCTGTTTAATACGAAAATCGGTAGGTCAGAATACACCCTCAGAAGCTGGTGCCTGCATAGCGGCTTCGGACCCATCCAAGGTAGAGATATCCGCAGGTTCTATAGTTGAAGCATCTCACGGCATACTGGACTTCAAATGTGTCTCAGCAGCGACCTGCAAATCTGTAGATGCGATCAGGGACTGTGAAGGCACCTCACTGAGTACCGGCGGACTGGCGACTAGCTTAATGGAAGCGTAGTCGGCAGTTTTGTACCTATGCGGTCTGTCTCTGTCTTTATCTTTATGTTTTTTTCAGAAGATTGGTAGTTGGATGGCTTATGGAAGCCATTTCAGAATATGGAAAATGAGAGTGAAAGAATTTAGTGACGAAGATGGCCTGACGAGGAATACTTTGGGAATTAAGCAAGGCAGAAAACCTACAGCAAGGAACGTCGTGGTCTGGACCTAAACAGGTGATGGAGTAAGAATGAAAATCTCTGTGAGGTATTTGCTTTCCACAGGCAAGACAATTAACTTTTTCTGACATCGGTTAGAGCAAGAAAAAAGGATCCCCAACGGGGTACTTAGCTTTAGAAGACTTCAGGTTCAAAACTCGAAAAACGGAAATTTCAGGTAGCGGCCGACCGGCACTTGTGAACTGCTTCTGCTTCAGGCTCCTCTACAGCAAGAAAGACTGATGTAATGACATTGGCTGAATGTTTTATACCCCTGATGACCTGACATCATGGAAAAGGTGACAGCATCCAATGCAGAAATCCCAAGACTCTGGAATTCGGGCCGACTGAGGAATACCTGCAGGCAGATAACCCAAGTGTGATGACTGCAACAGTGAAACACGAAGAACATCAAACAGAATACATTTAGGAAATGATGAATCTATTGTCTGTAAAGATCATTCCCTACGAAACAAGGCAATGCCCCTGACAACTATGGAATTCTGGATGCATGTATTCAACAATCTAAGGATCTGGATTGTTTAGAAGGAAACCAAAAAAGACAGAAAGAAAGAAAGAAGTTCACAACAAATAACATGGAAGAAAAAGAAGCTGATTAATGTCTGTAAAGAGAATACGTACTAAAAGGACACTGCTTTGTTATGTAACACACAGGTTACAGGGAATGATAATATTTTTTTTTTTTTATCAGAAAACCTTCCGTCTACAGAAAAAGACCACAAAAGTCAAGTACAGATGACCTAGAGGAATTAATATATTTCTTGCATGAAATACAGGAGGGAAGAATATCATCTCAGGACTTAAATTTACCAGAAACACACTGGAATAATATTGATTCAACAACATTAGTAAGGAAAATATTCACAATGTATATTCAGGAACAACAATTGCTTCATATTGTAAAAAACTTACAGGGGTCAGAACATACTAGACATTGTTTGTGTTCCTAAAGAAATTACTGTTACTTCAAGTCAAATTTTACCACCGTTGATATGCAGTGATCATGGGGTTATAAAGATTTTTGCTGCTAGATAATTCTACCAAACTGAAATGCACAGAAGATTAATTGCAGATTATATGGAAGCAAAAACAGTCATTATGCAAAAGTAACTGTAGTGAGGTGTTCAGTGGAAAAACTGCAGATGGAATGTGGAAAGTTTTAAAAGAGAAATTGAGTGCAAAAATCAAAAAATGTTTAACATCACGATCTAGGCATACAACATCAGGGTGATATATTTCTATTAGAACAAGATATCTGATTAAGGTGAGAGAAAAAATATAAGAAATGGAAGAGAGGTCGAACTACAACTTTGAAAACTGAAATAAACAAAACTGGACAGATTAAGCATAATGTTAGATAAGATCAAGAAAAAAATTGAAGAAAATTTATATAAAGATATTGAGCACAACAGAAAACCTTTTTATGGATATACAATATGTGGAAGGAGTAAAGACATACACATTGATAAACTGTGTGCAAATTCTAAAATTTATTCTCAGACACAAGAGATTATATATTTATAAAATCTTATGCAAAACAGTTCGGTTCCACAAAAGGGGTGAAAAGTTGTCCACTATCCATTTAGTCTGTTCATATTCAGTCAGTTCTTTTAGGTTGCCTCTTCTGCAACTAGGGTATATTATTTGTAAAACCATAAATTGAAAAGTATGATTGTCGTTATGTAATACATGTTTGGTCAAAGCATTAGTTAAAGTCTTATTTTTTATTTCCCTCAAATGTGCTTGCATCCTAACTCTGAACTAGCAGTTGTTCTTGCCGTCATAAAATGATGGCCATTTTGTACAGATTGCTACTTAAACAATGTTCTTAGTTCCACAGTCAATATAACCTTTTAGAGTATATTTTCTATGTGTTGTTGGATGTAGGAATACCCATTCAGTACTATATAATGACAAATAATACAGTGACCACATTTAAATGTGTCACGTCTCTGTGTTTGTATATTCATTTGTTCAGAAGGTCTATCTATACATATTAATTGCTTTAAATTCTTTTTATTTTCATAACAAAATTGTGGAGCGTCTCCTATTTGTTTTATAGATTCATCAACCATCAAAATCTTCCAGTTTTTCCGTATTATGTCACATATTATATTTATTATAAGAAGGCGTCATCTCAGGAGGTGATTCTGACTGGGCACACCTCCTATTTAAGATCAAAGGCTGTTAATATATGTATGGATCTGAAGAAGGCTGAAGCTGAAAGCGCTTGTCCTTAATTTTAACCTTTTATTATTTTTAATAAAGTTTACTTGTGCTGCTGCTTTCTGTTTTAATTCTTTGTATGTTCTATAACAATATAACAGCAGCTATGAATGAAAAATCGTGCTGTGATGTAATTTATATAGATTTAATTTTAGCATTTGACAGGGTCATACACAAAACACTGATCAATAAATTAGAACAAATTAGTTATTGATGCACTCTTGATAAGATGGATAGCTGCATGGCTTACAAATAGGACATGGTAAGTATCATACAGCAACTGGATATGTGAAATTCTTGTTTACAGTCAGGGTGCCCCACAAGGCTCTGTCCTAGGCCCTTACTTGTTTAGATTGGGGTGTTCCACAGTCTATATGCAGACAACCTTAAATTGGGTAAACTGATTACGTGTGTTACAGATAAGGCATCTATGCAAAATAACTTGACTAAACTGACTATTTGGGCACAGGAGAATAATATGCTGATAAATACATCAAAAACTAAGCATCTGGAAGACATAAATTGAAAGGTGAATATTTAATACAGCACACAGTGACTGAAACTGTAGACTCATTTAAGGACCTGAGTATATGGGTAGATCCAGCTATGATAGTTATAGAACTATAGGTTATATAAAAAGATTTATAAAGTCTAGGAAATCAAAAATGATGAAGTCACATTTTGTTAGGTAGGGTGGAATGGACCCAAACTTGAATGTGGAATAACAATGTGGAAAAACTATAAGAAAGCAAGCATGAGTAAACTGGAAAGAGTACAGTTGAAAGGGTTGTGAGTTGGTATAATGGTTAAAGTGTTTACCTTACAAACACAAGGTACAGGGTTTGATTCTCACCTATGAGGGGGAAATTGGTTAGGCTTAAAATGCTCACACGGGCAGCTAGCCTAGTACTTGCCTATGAACCTAAATATACCAAGGGCATCCATGGCTGTGAACATTTAAGTTATTATGAAAGACTAAAATATGTGAACTTGTACAGTGTCTCTTATAGATATCTAAGAGGAGATCTTATTCAGGTATATAGGGCTATAGGGCATTTAGAGACAACTACCTCTGGAAATGTTTGGCATTATCAAAAAGTACTAGAGAATCATAAGACAACCTATGTAGAAGATTCTCTAGGAAGCGTACTAATTGGTTCTCTGACAAAGTAGCTGATGAGTGGAACAGACTACCCAAGTTACATCAAAGCAAGTACTAGTTTAGATACTTACAGCCTGGACACTTATTATGGGAACAAGTGTTTTGGTATATTGGCAAGCTAGGAAGGCGTTAATGCCCATGCTTGAAATATTTCTATGTATGTACGTAAACACATTATATATACAAGTCAGTTGTTAAACTAAATGGCTCAAAAAAATATATTGCAATACTTCATAAAAAACTGTATTTAGTTTGTGATTTAAGGTATAAAGACATGAGCACATCATCTTGCTATATGTGTCATGTTCTGTGTGCTTGTATTTGTGCGTTGGTGCCATCATTTTTCCAGTGACAAAAAAGGTCATGGACTCTGACTTAAGATTTTCACTTCTGATGTAATTCCAGCTCAGTACAAATATTGCTTTCCTTAAGCACAACAGCAGTGACACATTCACACCTAAAAGAAACTGAATAAAATGTCACTTTGCCATAATGAAATTCCTGTGAAGGTCTAATTTTGGTGTTTACACATAGACATCAAAAAATCCAATGATGTTTCCCTCAAGGATCTTTTTGACACAGGGATTAAGAATTCCATTCCACCAAGACTCACCTTCATCTCACTGTTGAAGTTTGCTTGACCATTTTTCCTAGTCAGTATATGTGGTGGCATATTTCCAGTGACTACCATACATACAAATTTACTTCTGGTATAATGCCAATATATTACAAATATTTCTTGTGCTAGATCTCCACCCTGAAGATCCTAGGAAGTTACTAGGCTAATGGCCCTAGGGCCCTTACAAGCCTAGCCAAGCTCTACCCTTATTTCCACAATCAGCACCTATTGCCCCTGTCCAAGAAGGACAAAAGGTGGAACCCCCAGGGCAAATTTATGGTTACTTATCCAATTGTCCAGATTGCATTTGGAGAAAGCCAATAAGGTGCTCTGTTTGACATGAAGTGGAAGTTTGTTCCAAAGGTGTGGCAACCTCTGGGAGACAAATCTGTCCCTCCAGCAGGTTCTATTAATATCACATACCAGGTTAAGGTCTTTAGAGCACGTAACCAGTGTACCATTTAACTTGTGGACTTGCAGCATTTCCAATAAAGCTGGATCAGAGACGGACTTATATGCAAGGTAGAGATTGCCTCTGAGCAGTCTGTATGAAACAGAATAAAGTGACTGATTTCAGATGATCCACATAGGACAGATGCTGAAGACCTTGAATTTTCCTTGTGAGGAACCTCTCTCTCTCCAACTGCTGCAGGTGCTTGGAAAGGTGCATACCAAAAGGGGCATTGTACTCAATTATTGGCCTGATGAGGAAAGAGTACAGGGAGGTTATAACTTTTTTTTTTCTGGAGACAATGTCCTTACTTATGAGATGAGCAATAATAGAATGCCCTGCTTACCACTGTAGAGACATGGTGATCAAAGGTATGGTTGCTGTCAATCTGTGTGCCCAGGTCTCTCACCACAGAGTGTGCACTTGGGGTGTTGCTATTGATGTGGTAGTTAGCAGGAACATACCAAAAGGGATGATAATACATTTTTTTGCATAGAGTTTAAGGCCATGACTTGAGCACCAATCATTTGTTTGTGTAAGACCCTCTTGTAGGATGTTGACATCAATTGGAGATTCTATGACCACTCCCAGTTTGCAGTAATCAGCAAACTTTGCCAGCCACAGACCTTTAGTTTTTGCTTGTACGTCAGAGAAAGACTCCAAACAGTAAAGGTCCCAGGACTGATCCCTGTGGAGCACCACTGGTTACAGGTCTGCTGTTGGAGGTGGATTCCCCTATTTTGACTATGTATGTTTTATCAGTGAGGCAATTAGTGACTCATCTAATGAAATAAGGGTCGATACCTAACTGGATGAGTTTATCAATGATGCCTGAGTGAGGGATAGTGTCATAAGCCTTGGCTAAGTCTAAGTAGGCTGTATGCACAGATTTCCCATCATTAAGGGCCTTGGTGACTGTCTCAAAGAAGTCCACCAAGATTTAACATGTATGATCTCCCTTTGACAAATCCAAACTGAATAGGGTCAAGTGTTTGGAGATCACCTATATCCCTGTTGATAAGGTCCATGATGATTCACTCCATGGCCTTGCATATAAGGCTAGTCAGGTTAATAGGTCTATAGTTCCCGGGTCAGTGGAAGCACCACCTTTGTGCAAGGGAATAACAGTAGCCATTTTCTATTCAGCTGGGATGAAGCCGGTGCTTAGACTATGACTGAAAAGAGTACTCAATGATGTTGCTAATTCTTGTTAGAGCCCATGTAGGACGCAGCCTGGGATGTTATCAGAGCCCATGGATGCTGTGTTTTTGGCCTTAGAGAGGGTGTTTATGGCCTGCAGTTTAGAGATACAAGGTAGGGGGCAGGTGGTAGGGATGCCATGGGATATAGTAGTGGGGACAGGGTAGTGAAGTTTTTACAGATCCTGTTGGCCAACAGGTTAGTTATGTCCACAGGCTCAGTATATGTGGCATCATTAACTACAATTCAGCACAAAGCTTGGCCTTTCCTTTTAGGTTATGAATGTAACTAAAGAATGCCTTATGGTTGTCCTTGGTTGTGGAAGCTAATTTGGATTCATAGTTTGCTTTGGAGGACTTTGCAAGAAGTCTTATTTGTTAGTTTTAGCTGAGGAGAGAATGTTTCCAGTTTAAGGCTCACTCCCTCTTACTCTTAGACAGCAAATTCTTCCTCTTATTTTAAAGCCTGTTAATGGCAGTTGTCCACCAGGCAGGTTTGCTTTTCCTTGAGGAGCTTGTTTTAGTCCTATCAAGTATGGCCAAGTCAATGCTGTTTTACAGGTGTTTGTATAAAGCACTGGTGTAGAACTTGGCATAGCTGGCATTTCTGAGGGAGGAAGTACAGTGAAGCTATTTATACCATCCTGTAAGAGGTTATAATCTGCTTTGGAGAAGCTTTTTAGTTTAGTTGCTGCTTGGGGGGGTGGCAGGTATGATAGTTACTTCGAAATAAACTGATTTGTGGTCAGATCTTACCAGGGAAGACCTCAGAGTGGGGGTGCTACAGTGGTCCCTGATATTGGTAAGCACCAGATCCAGGATGTTAGCACTCCTTGTGGGGGTGTCAACCAGCTGGTCCATGGCATTGGAGGTAATGAAGTCGAGAAATCTTTGGGCAAGTGAGTTTGAACACAAGTAATTTACCTAGTCAATGGATGGGTAGTTAAAGTCACCCAAAACCATGGTGTTTGGTTGTATCTTGATAGAGATTCAAGTAGATCCAAATAGGCAGAGTGGGTGTCCTGATTCATGGAGGTGGTCCTGTAGCTGGCACTGACTTGAATAGGTATCCTACCAACAGTTAATTGCACCTGAAGTATCTCCAGGGAATCATACTGTTCATCTTTAATGAATGTTGATACACTACTTCATTTAGTTTTCATACCTTCAGTTTGTCGCCTGAATGTGTGGAAGGAGGTGCAGCCCGATACGGCTGGTGTGCTCTACAGAACCTTGAACAAGATCTCTGACTGCACAGATATGTGTCTTCCAAGGTGAGGACTGCTTCCAGTGGGTGCAGTTTCATGTTAAGACTCCTAGCATTTAGCAGCATAACCTTGAGGTTGTTTTCAGATGGATAAGTCTTTAATTCACTCCTTGCAGAAACTGAATACACTGAAACTTTAGCCTGGCATATTCTAATTTGTTACTCAAGCAATATGGTTGGTTCTTTACAATATGGAGGTTTTAGCTCTGAAATAGTCTTTTTCGATAAAGACCATACATTCAGTTATAAACTGTAATACATTGTGCTTTTCACTTTAGAAGTAAGGGATCAATTGCATATTGAAGCTTAAGAAATGCAGAGTGCAAACAGCTATGCTACTGGAGAGGCATGTGGAAAGAAATGAGTATGTGAATTTGATAAAAAAGGAATTTTATTCAGCTGAATATCTGGGACAAAGGAAAAGGAAGTACTTATATTAATTGCTAGAAGAGCTACAATAGTGATAGAAGGGGGAAAAACAATAATAATGGTAGATTTGTGGTAATAAGGTGATACTGGCAAGGGGGGGAGAATTATGCTGGAATGGGGTTTAAGAATATTCTGGGAGAAATAATCAGCTTTCAGCAGGACTATTACTTATACATGGGGACTGGAATTTAGTTTGCAACAGTGAGGATGTATATGGGGGCCTAGAAGGGAAAATATAACAAAAGAGACTAGATTTTTGAAGAACGTTAATGAAAGTATGTGATATGGAAGATGTGAATTTAAGTAGGAGCTCAGAGAGAGAATTTACATACTATTCCCCAGGGTATAAACACCGGGCTAGGCTAGGCAGAAATTATATTTCACAGGAGCATGTGCATGTGCATTTAATTGAAAGTTTTGATAAGCATCTAATAACTATTTCAGAACACATGCCCATAATAACAAATAAAAATTCAAGGTAATGAAATAAAAAAATGAGACACTAGTGCTTCCCCACCTGTTAATTTAAGGAATGAGTAGTGGAAATTATTCTGGAGTTAAGGAAGATAGAAACTTCTTCAGAAAATATATCTAGGGAGTTGGATAAAATAAAAGTAGAGTTTAAAAATAGGGTAGAAATAAAGGGAAAAAGTTATGGTTAACAAGTAACAATAATTATTTACAAGCACTGACAAAGTATAAAGTATTGCAGAATAGGGGGAATCTCTCAGAAAGGAAGTGGTGCAAATGTAGACTGCTAAAGAGAAAGTAAGGGAGTACCTGGATAATACGGATGAGTTTAGAAACATTGCTGTTAAGCAACTGTTTTTTGATAACTCCAGAGCACAAAATCTTTTAGCACAATAGCTCAGGCAACAGAACATAAAAAGGGTTGTTGCCAAGCTTAGGGAGCCTAAAGCAAGGAAAATAACCAGGAATTCTGTAGAGGTATTAGAAATATTTCTGAAATTCTATGAAAATCTGTATAAAACAGAGAATTGTGGAAATCAAGAAAAAGAACAAATAGAAATATTTATGAAAGAATTAAATATGCCAATGTTAGAAGAAGATGAAGCTCAATTATTAACAGTTAGGACAGAAGGAGAGGAGATAAAAATGGTGACTTATAACCAATCTACGGGAAAGTCTCTAGAACATCAGATGGTACTCCTGTGGCAGTTTGAAAGCTAGGAGGGAGGAAAGTGATAAAGATCTGGAAGGCTGTGTATTTTAAAAAGAGGAGAATCATCAATATCCTGGAAGAAAGTTGTGGTGGCTGCAATACCTAAAGATGATGAGGACCAATGAAATCCAGTTTCATATAGGCCCAATTTCAAGTCTAGACCATGTTTATATCTATAGATGGCTAAAGAGTAGCCATGTAGATGCCAAAATTGATCAGTGTGGTTTTGTGGAGGGGAGGCAAACATTTGATAACTGTAATAGAACAATGATGATCCAGAGGGAAGCAGAATGTAAGTACCACTGTTTTGGTGGGTCTTGATGCAGAGAAAAAATTCAAAAGATTAAGCTGGGATTTTTATAAGTAGGGCATTGGAAGCATTTGCATTCCCTGACACAATAAGGTTAATTCTGAGGATATATGAGGGATCAGAGCCAACGATTAAAGTGTGTGTGTTGTGTGTGTGTGTGTTCTGTTTGAACAGTGGAACCAGGCAAGAGTGTACTCTTTTCCCTTAATTTGCCTTATATTTAGAACTATTGCAAAGAATATAAGGGTCTCGGACATTCAAGGATATAATTAGTATGGTAATCAAGAAAACCTGGCTTTATTTGCAGATCATATTTTGTAGCTGATAAAAACAGAAAAAGGACAGTTCAGTGTTGTGGAACATTCTGAGACAGTTTCAAGTGTTTTCAGGATACAAAATTAATGAAGACAAAACAAAGGCAATAGTTGTAAAACTGTGTACCCACACACACATTGTTTCAGCAATACCCATATTTATGGGGAACATAATAAAATGAAGTACTTAGGAGTATGGGTTAAATGGATTCTGTTCTGGCTAGTAAGGATATGTGGGAAGAGACCATACAAAAACTGAGAAGCTCAGTTTTATGGATATGGATAGCAAGATACAAGCAGTGAACATGTTTATAGTCCTTTTAGTTTTATACACAGGTCAGGCATATTTTTATCAACCAAATGAGAAGTTGTGGTGAGCAATTAATAAAGAATTGAAGATTTTATCTAGGAGGGAAAGGGGTCATGAGTCAAGTGGGATCAATTGATCCTCCCAATAAACAAGGTGGTTTGGGATCACCTGATTTGAAGGGGTATTTCAGAGCTACACAGATAAGGCTGTTATCTATAGCACAAGCAGAAATTTGTAATTCAAAGTGGAAAGGGATGAAGGTGAAACAGGGGAAAAGCTCAAGAAATAAGGAGAGACTGGGATTTTGGATACAGATCCTTAAGGAGAATAACAGCTACCATACAGATTTATATTCATAAAGTTGCAGCAAGTATTCTAAGAACTAAGTCAACACAGAAATGAAAAAAGGAAATTCTTCCAATAGGAATGACTGCAATTAGGGGTACAGAGAGCAGGCAAGAGGAGCCTGGAATTGAGAAAACTGTCACAACAATGAACATATTGGGAGCAAATAATTAGAGAGGGAAAGGTAATAGAATGGGAAGAGGCCGGGAATACATTTGGACTGCAGGTTAGAGATTGCCTTCTTTTATCAAGGATTGATATCAAAGTAAAAGTGAAGAGAAAGGAATAGGGAATCCTTAGTGAAAGAACAACACTGGTAGAGTTTTTAATAGAATCTAGAACCAAAGCTGCTATTAAAAAGGGATAATTACTGGGCCATATAAAATATCACATGATAACTATAGGAATCAATTACAGGAGGTTAGAAAGGATTGGGAAGAGAGACTGAATAAGCAATTCACAAAGAAACAGCAGGAAGGAATATGTATGGCTCCAAAATATGCAACATAGGCTAGGAGATTCAGGAGTTTTGCTTGGAATTGTTTGCATAGGTATTTTTATACCCCAAGCATACTCCAAGGAATTTTTACTCGAGTAGATTACAAATGTTTGAGGTGTAATGGGGGCATACCTCTCAACTGTCCAGATTTTTTACTCATATTTCTGGTCTGTTCCTCATAAAATTTGTGGTTTTCTGGAAAATCACAGAGGACTGAAGTCACTAAATAATGACTACACTGAGTTTGACTTCATATCCTTCAGAAAATGCATGTTAACACAAATCCTGTTATTCTAGCAACTTTCTAACTTTATAAAAGCAACATTTAAGATTTGCCCCAATGTTTGGGTCTTTGTCCCCCCATTATTTTAGGCTTTGTCCAAATTTCTTGTACTAAAAGGTTGAGATGTATGGATGGGGAAGAAAAATGTAATTAGGAACATATTTTTGTGACTGTAATGATTTAACAGACTTTAAAAATTTACCGCTATTGCTTTTGTTTTAGCTTCATTAACCAGGAAAAGCCGAAAGAAGACGAAGAATTTTGTATACCCAAATGGTCAGAAACATTCTCAGTATGTTCTACAGCACTCTAATGTCCCTTTCTGGTCTAGTCAGGTATAAAATAAAGTCATCTGCAAATATAGACTTCTTTTCTTGACTACCATACCAGTTATTTCCTTGAATTTTTTTTCTTGACTAACATACCAGTTTTTTTCTTGACTAACATACCAGTTATTTCCTTGAATTTTTTGAGTCCCTTATTTTCTTTGCCAGTGGTTCTAAATATAATGCAAATGACAAAGGGGAGAGAAAGGGCACCCCCCTGCCTGGGTTCCTCTGCTCAAGCAGAGATTATCATAGAGGACCCCACACACATTAATTTTTACCTCCCATTCCTCATATATCCTCCTAATCAACCTTAGAATTTTATCAGGGAATGCAAATGCTTCCATTGATCTGCTCATAAAGTCCCACCTTACTCTGTCAATGCTTTCTCTACATCAAGACCCACCAACAACAGTGGTATTATACATGCTGCTTCCCAATGAATTATCACTGTTAATTTTATCAACTAATTGCCTGCTCTACACAAAACCACACTGATCCATGTGTATCAATTTTGACATCACTTTTGCCTTTCTTTTAGTCATAATTGACAAACACTTTATAATCATAATTTAGTATTGAAATGGGCCTGTATGAAGCTGGATCTGATGGGTCTTTACACTCTACGTATTACAGCTACCACCACTGTCTTCCAAGATGTTGGCACTCCTGCTCCTCTCAAAATGCTGTTAAAATCTTCCAGACCTTTATCATTTTTTCCCTTCTAGCTTCCAAACTTCCACAGGAATACCATCCATTCCTGGGGAATTTCTTGTAGTTTGGTTATACATCACCATTTTTATCTCAACCTCTCCTATAATAACTACTAGTAATTGAGCCTCCTCTACCTCTAACCTTGGCATATTTAATTCTTCCATAAACATTTCCATTTGTACCTTTTTATGATTTCTATATATCTCTGCTTTATACAGACTTTCAGAGAATTTCCAAAATATTTCTAATAGTTCTACAGGATCCCTTGTTATCATTCTTGTGCTCCCTAAGCTTGGTAACAGCCCTTTCTACTTTCTGTTGCTTGAGTCATTGTGCCAACAGTTTTTGTGCTCTGGAGTTATCAAAAAACAGTTGCTTAGTAGCAATCTTTCTAAACTCATGCATATTACTGAGGTAATCCCTTATTTTCTGATTAGCATTTTGCAGTTGCTCCTGTTCTTGTTCTATGAGATTCCTCCGATTTTATAATGCTTTAACATCTGTCAGTCCCTCTAAATAATTTTTGTTACTTTTTAACCATATCTCCCTTTCATTTCCACTCTATTTTTAAATGCCACTTTTATCCCACTACCAAGATATATTTTCAGAAGAAATTTCTATCTTCTCTAATATCTCCTGAATAATTTCCACTACCCATTCATTAAATTCCTCTTTTCAACAGACTGATGAAAGTGCCAGAGTCTCATTTTTATTTTATTACCCTGCATTTTTATTTTAGTTATTATTGGTTGCATAATCTGAAATAGTTATTAGGTGCATATCAAGACCTTCAATTAAATGCACATTCCTGTGAAATGTACATTTTATCTAGCCTAGCCCAGTTTTTCTATCTTGAATAATAATATGAAAATTCAGTCTAAACTCCTAGTACTGAATTCACATCTTCAATGTCAAATATTTTCATAAATCTCTTTAAAAATCTACTTTCCTTTGTTATATTTTCCCTTCTGCCTCCTCAACACATCTTCACTGTTGCAAATCAAATTCCAGTCCCCACCAATAAGTAAAGCTTCATTATAGCAATTTTTCAGTGGAATATAAATACATGCCAGTGTAACCCCCTTTCTTGTCAATAACCCCTTTGCACTACAACAAATCTACCATTATTGTCTTTTTTATATTCTTCTATTTCTAGTGGAGCTCATCTTGCAATTAAATATAAAGTACTCTCCGTTTCTTTGCCCCAGGTATTCATAGGTTCATAGGTTTATACTAGGCTATCTGCCCTAAGGCATTTATAAGCCTAGCCCAAAGTTTTGTGGCTTACGCCACCCCTTATATGAAAAAATACTGTGCCCATTAGTTTGTTGTGCCTCTGTCCAGCAGCGACACAGAGATGATTCCCGGGGTAAATCTACGATCTCCTATCCACAGGTCAAGATTTCTCTTGAACAGAGCCAGCGAGGTGCTCTGCCTCACATGGACTGGGATTTTATTCCACAGCATAGGGAGTCTCTGAGTGATAAATCTATCCCTCCAGCACGTCCTATTTATATCCGTGCTAAGGTTTAAGTCGCTTGCTCTAGTGGTTTTGGTGGATTTGGATTTTTTGAGGTGGAGCATGTCCATTAATTCCGGGTTGGACATGGCCTTGTATGTCAGGCACATGTCACCTCTGAGCAGATGGTATGCGACTGAATAGAGATGGAGTTTCTTCAATCTGGCAGCATATGACAGATTTTGGAGTCCCTTTATCCTTTTGGTGAGGAACCTTTGGGGTCTCTCCAATTGCTGCAAATGTCGGGTGAGATACATCCCGAATGGGGCATTGTACTCGATCATTGGTCTGATAAGTGAAGAGTACAGTGGAACAATGACCTCACTAGATCTGGATGTGAATCCCTTCATGATCAGGTGGGCAATGTAGAAGGTCTTTCTAACCACTTTAGCAATGTGAGTGTCAAAAGAAAGGCCACTGTCAACCTGGGTCCCCAGGTCCCTGATAACCTCTTCTGTGCTTAGTGGATTGCCGCCTATATGGTAGCTTGGGGTTACCTTGTTTTTCCCGAAGGGTATGACTATACATTTTTTGGCGTTTAACTTCAGGCCATGGCTCTGGCACCAGCTATCTGTTTACGTGAGTCCCTTCTGAAGGATATCCGTGTCTGATGCACTTTCCACTATGGCGCCCAGTTTGCAGTCATCTGCAAACTTTGTCAGCCAAAGTCCTCCCATGTTGGCCTGTACTTCTGAGAAGTAGATGCCGAACAATAGGGGGCCAAGGACCGAGCCCTGTGGGACACCACTTGCGACCGGCTTGGAGTCTGACATAGCGCCAGCAACTCTAACAGTGTGGGTTCTGTCCTTAAGCCAGTTTGCAACCCATCTTGTGACATATGGGTTTACATTTAAGCTGGTAAGTTTTTCTACAATACCAGAGTGGGGTATTGTGTCAAAAGCATTTGCAAGGTCAAGGTAGGCTGTATGGACTGCCTTTCCCTCATCAATGGCCTTGGTGACTGTTTCGAAGAAGTCGACCAAGTTCAAAAGGCATGATCTGCCCTTGACGAAGCCAAACTGGGTCGGGTCCAATGTCTGCAAGTCCCCTATATCTTTGTTTATGAGCTCCATTATGATCCTCTCCATAGCTTTGCAGACTAGACTTGTTAAGCTTATGGGGTGGTAATTAACAGGGTCCGAGGAGGCACCGCCTTTATGGAGTGGGACCACAGTTGCCGTACGCCACTCCTTGGGCATGTATCCTGTGGTAAGGCTGAGATTAAACAGCTGCCTTATGTGCGGGTTTAATTCCTCATTTAGCTCGTGTAGCACACAGCCGGGGACACCATCCGGTCCCATTGATGCTGTGTTTTTAGCTTTAGAGAGAGCAGCTTTCACCTGCGCATTTGAGATGTCTGGGAGGCTACACTCCGCTGGGATAGTTATCTCTCCTTTAGGGGGGGAGAGGGGGTGAAGTTTGCACTGAACCTGTCTGCCAGTATGTTGGCAATGTCTGTGGGTTCAGTGATTTTTGTATCATTTTGGACTAATTCTGAGCATATCTGGGAGTTTCCATCCAGGTTCCTAACATAGCTGAAAAAGGCCTTATGATTGTCCTTTGAATCCATGGCAATTTTTCTCTCAAAATTGGCCTTAGTTGATTTTATGAGTGCTTGTATTTTTTTACTAATAATGATCAGGGGTGACTTCCCTTTTATGGATTTTGTTCTATCATGTAATAGCTTTCTTCTCTTATTGTAAAGTTTGTTAATGGCTGGGGTCCACCAGACTGGACGCTTGCCCTTTGTGGAAAGAGTCTTGGTTTTATTTGGGATTGCCTGATCCATGCAGTCCTGGAGGTGTTCATAGAAGGCATTTGTAAGGGCTTCCGCAGCTTGGGTTGTGGTTTCCACTGGCTCTGGGGCCTTGAAGGATACCACACCAGTCTTGAGTAGTGTGAAGTTTGCTTTAGAGAAGTTCTTCACTGTGGTCTTTTTTGTTTGGGGTGGGGGCGGGATGTGGATTTCCAGTGAGATTAGTTTATGATCAGATCTCACCAATGAGGGATATACTTCCGGTGTGGAGCATTTTGTCCCCATGTTTGTGATAATGAGATCTAGTATATTTTCTCCTCTCATGGGAACAGTGACTAGCTGTTCCATGGCATTTGAATTTATGAACTCCAGAAACCATTGGGCTAGAAAGTTAGGGCTTGAGTAAAGTTCCCAGTCTATATTCGGGTAGTTGAAGTCACCCAATATGATGGTGTTTGGAGATACATTTATACCCTCCAGTGTCTTCAGGAAGGCTGTGTGGGGTTCCTGAGTTTGAGAGGGTGGCCTGTAGCATGCTACAATTTGTACAGCAGTTTTGCCTATGGTTAGTTGCACCTGGATGGTTTCCGAAGCTTCGTGCGTTGCCACCAACCTGGAGGTGTGGGTATCCTTTATGAATATGGACTCACCCCCTCCTTTTGTGGTGTGGTCCGGGTTTTGGGGCTGGAAAGCATGATATGAGGTAAAACCTAATAGTGCCGGGGTGCTCTCAGGAGCCTTGAACCAGGTTTCAGTTACAGCACAGACATCGATGTTCTCCATACTGAGAAGGGCCTCGAGTGCGTGCATTTTGAGATTTAGACTTCTGGCATTGAGCAGCATTACCCTCAGTTTCTTCCCATTTTTGTTTTCTAGGGTGGTAGGTTTAGAATTTGAGCCTTGCCTAAAAAAGGCACTATGGGGGTGGCAAGAGCCTTAGCAAATATCCGGAATCCCAGGGGTGACAGGTGCAAGCCGTCCCTTGCGAAGCAGCGTGGCTTGTCAAGCATGTCATCCCAGGCAGACAGACACTGGATCCCCTTTGAATGACACCAGACATTGTTAAAGCTGATCATCTTGTCTCTATATTGTGGCATCATTCTTGGTGAAGGAAGGATACTGCTCAGGGTCAGGGTCATACCTGCCTGGGCTACATAATCAGAGAGCTCCTCTATGTCTCTTTTCATGTAGTCCAGGGAGGTACATCTCAGGTCGTTCACACCAGCATGGACAATGACTGTGTCATATTTGTACTTGCCGTGGAGTGACCAGAGTGCTTGTGTTATGTGGCGGATTCTAGCGCCCGATAGGCAGCTTACTGTGACCCTCTCCTTGTTCAGCCTGGTGAGTGGGGCGTCAGTGTGTCTGACTATGGAGTCACCTATGACAAGTATGTTTGGTGTTGTATTTGGCCTTAAGGGCTGTGACTGCTTTGCACACTGATTTTGTGGTTTATGTGTTGCTTGTGGGGTGTCTTGAGGTAGCAGTTGTTTGGGTGTCTGCTTTGGAGGCCTCTGCTGTTTAGGTAAATTTTTACTCAGAGCCTCCGAGTATGTCTTTGTGTGTTTATGTGTTTGATTCAGTGGTGTGGTAGCATTATGTGAGGCTGGTTTTGTGGTGTGTGTAGTTGCCTTCTCCTCCTGTCTGGTCTTGCCAGTCTTGAGTTGAGAGAGCTCAGCCTCCAGTTTGGCTAAATAGCTGCATCTCTCGCAAGTATTTGTGTTATGTGGGAGGAGGAGAGGGTTGTCTGTGTACATGATGCAATTGTAACATTGCCTCAATATTCCCAGATTCACCAACTGGGCAGGAGAGGACGCCAGCATCTGGCCCTTCGACATGCTAGAAAAATTAAGAAGTTAGGTATGAGACTGAATAAGAGAGGACTTAGTAAGGAAGTGGGTACTCCTGGGGGTTTCGCAAGTGAGGGACTTTGTATAATATAGAAGTGACAAGTGCTGAGCTTTTTTTTTTTTTTTGAGAAAAAAAAAAAAAAAACTTTTAGGAACAAGTGCTGCGCTTTTTAGTCAAGGGATATACTGTTTAGGTTACTAGTAGAGCAGTTCTAAGGGAAAAAATGAAGAACAGACTTTATGGAGCCAGAAAAAGTTTAACCTTGTTAAACCGGCGCTGCCCGATGCTGCTCCATTGGCAACTCCGCGCTAAAGCACGCTAAAGTGTGCTATGCTTTATAGCAGGAGGCTGGAAAAGGCAGGAAATGGCCCAAAATGGCCACTGAACTACAAGTTACTGTCTTAAACCACTCCTCTGAGGACAAACAGGCAGCTCAGTACTCCCCACTCCCACTGGTGAGTAAAGAAACTTCCCCCCGACCAAACAAAGAAAATGGAGAAGTACAGGAACCAAGACAAAGCCCAGGGATCAGCAAAATCTGATCACTGGAACAAACTAGCCAGTAAGTTAGGAGAACAAGAATATTTTTTTGTTTTTTTTCAAGTTTTTTTTCACAGACAGAACAGAAAACACAATAAATGCTTTGCTTTTCGATTAAATGCTATCAAAAGGTAGTACACGAGTGTATTAGCCTGTAGTTTAACTTTTAAGCAAACTTAAACTAAGAAGTGCAACCAACAATTAAAGCTTATAAAAACAGGAAAAACAGATAATACCACTATAAAATAGACAGAAACAGTCGTCGAATAACACAAATGGTCGAAAAATGCAAGAAAAAAATACTTAAAATCTGGAAAGTTGCTTTTTCCTTTCTCTGCTGCTCTAGGAACTCTGCTGGATACCACGAGGAGCTGTGCTGAGTTCTCTATAGCCAGAAAAGCCTGCCAAAGCGTGCTTTATAGCAGGGGACATTCCAGTCAGTAACCATCCTGAAAACCTTTCTTTATCAAATTCACACATTCAGTTCTTTCCAAGCATGTCTCTTGTAGCATAGCTATTTGCACTCTACATTTTTAATATAGTTCACTACTCTTTCTTTTTTGTATTTATCTGTGAGACCTTAACATTTAAAGATATTATAGAAAGAATCATATACTTGAGTGATTATTCCCACCATTTATGTATAGCAACTTTTTTGTTAAATGTCTAGTTACACCATTTGTGATACATGCATGCACTGTTTAGCAGGTTATTTTTTTATACAGTTGTTTCTGGTCATCTCCCATTTGAGCATATGTCACATCTTGCAAAACGTCTTGTTTTATTGAAAACCCTAAAAAAAACCACACACACACACACACACACACACACACACACACACACACACACACACACACACACACACACACACACACACACACACACACACACACACACACACACACACCCAATACCCCCTAAAGCCTATTAACTTAATAATAACACACAAAACTATGTACATCTTCAAATACTGATGTTTTACCCTCCTAATATCAACAAATGTTCCAAGCTGGCAGTCACACACACAGACTCGAGCTATACTAAATGAAATATTATCCATGCTAATTCGCACTGTAGAGCCTGTGATTCTATTAAGTGCTGTCTAGTTTTGTCTCATCTTTATAGCTCTCTCAGCTGGGAAAACACTTAAATGCTTTCAGAAAACTGCCAGATACACGAGAACCAGATACAAAACTGTTTACTAGGGAAAAAACCTTATAATAGTCAAGATCCTTTTTCATTTACTTGCTTTCTCTTAAACTTGTTACTATATAAAAATAATGGTCTTAACCAAGTCATTCTCCTATGCAAGAATTAGAAAAAGGACACCAGTTTTTCTTTTGGTCATGCCCTGTTAACCAGATTTTTTTTTTTTTTTTACATTGCAGTGCCTACATTTCTTAAATCTGAATGAGGAGAATGAGAGAAGGGAGAAAGAAATAATGGGAGCACCTATTTATATTTTCTCCCCCATTACTCTCAAAAATAACTGAAACAAAACTTTACTTTATAACATGCAAAGTTAGTACTAGTAAGAACAAAATTGTTTTACTTACAGTTAACTTTCTTCCTTCTCTTCCCATCTCCTGTATATTTTTCCAAACATTGGCAGGAAGTAGGGTGTATATATATATATATATATATATATATATATATATATATATATATATATATATATATATATATATATATAGGAAATTCCAAGAAAGTCCAATATTTATTCTTCTAGTCAACTCCTGTGATTTTTTTCCCTCTCTCAAACATTTTCCATTGAAACATTAGGAAAGGTTCAACTGGCACAGTCTTTCTGTGGTCTTTATTACCAGAACAACAAGAAGCAGAATCTCCTTCTGTTTCACACTCACTTTTTGTTGGACAAACTTTTGTATTTCTTCCTTAGCATGTACTTCATCAAAAATGATTTTGTTCCTCAGGTGGAAAAATATTTTGAAGATAGCTGTTTGAATCTCATGCCCGCTTCTTGACATTCCCTGAATGATGGAATAAATGTATTCCTTGTCTGCCTGGTGTACAATGAGTAGTCATTCTCCACAAACACTGTGCTATCTCCCACTTTTACTACTTTGCCTTTCTGACACAGTTTTGTCAAAATCAACTCCTTCTCCTGGTAAAATTGCATCTTTACTATTAAAGGTCATGGTTTTCTCATAGCAAGGTTTGAAACATACACATAATGTGCCTTTTCAATTAACAATTCGGGTTATGGAATACCAGTCCAGTTGTTTATTTGTGCTTTCATGAAATAGGTTCATAGGTTGGTACTAGGCTATCGGCCCTAGAGCCTATGCAAGCCTAGCCATAACAATTCCCTGGATATTTCTTCCCACAATATTTACTTCTCTGGGCCCCTGTCTAGACTGACATGATCCCAGGGGTGAATTTCCTATCTCCCATCCAATCATCAAGGTTCTTTTTGAAGAGGGCCAATGAGGCGCTCTGCTTGACATGTATGGGCAGTCTATTCCAGAGTATGGGGTGTCTCTGGGTCAGGAACCTATCCCTCCAGCATGTTTTGTTCATTGTGATGACAAGGTTTAGATCCCTGGAGTGTGTGGCTCTGAGAGATTGGGATTTCTTTAAGTGGAGCATGTCCAACAGCTCAGGGTTTGACATGGCCTTGTATGTTAAGCAGAGGTCGCTTCTTAGTAGACGATATGCCACAGAGTATAGCTGGAGTTTTTTTTAGACGGTCAGCATATGGCATCTGCTTTAGGCCTGTGATTCTTTTAGTGAGGTATTTCTGTGGCCTTACCAGCTGTTGCAGATGTCTTGTGAGGTACATACCAAACAAAAAAAAAAATTATACAGTCTGTTCCTTCCAGCTTTTCAGGTACAGCAGAAAATCTCAGGTTTCCCCTACACACTCTGTCCTCTAATTCTATTATTTTTTTAATACATCTCTTCTTGTGCAGTCTTATATTCAGCCAGCCTTTTCTTTATTTCAGCCTATGAGTCTTGCAGTTTCATCACCTTATCTGAGTATCTGTTTAAGCTTCTTCCATTTTTCCATCCTTTGTTTGAATTGATATACTCCATCAGTGTTTCATTTATTTTAGTCAGGCCTGTGTGCAGTTGCTTTATACTTTCCTCAGGATTACTGGAAGTCATGTGTGGAGCTTCCACTGCTTTTTGCTGACCAGCTACAGTACTTTTCCCAGTCAGTGTTTTCTTGTCACCTTTTGTAGCAGATTTTCCTTCAGTTCCTCTGTATTTCTTTTTTCCTGGCATCCGGGCTGTGAACTTACTAGCCAGTTACTGACATTTACTCAGAAATCCAGATCCACTGGCTTTCTCTGCTAAGTTTCTGTTTTCACACTGGAAGAGCTAGAATTAAGCTGTTACCGAATGTGCAGCCATCTTGGCAGTCCTAAGGGATTTGCTTTAGTAGAAATGGATAGATATATTAAGTTCAATAAATAATAGATTACAGAAAGTAATTAAGATCCAAAGTATTAGAAGTTTGGTAGAACACATTAACACAGTAATTAGGATTATTAAAATAAATTCTTGTGATATAACAGAAAAAATAGGATATATTACTCTACAGCTAAATTATTAACAGATAAAGTCTTGTCAGAAAAAAAACAGAAAACAACAAGGAAAAGGATGAAAGATGCAAATCAAGACCCACAATGTTAGAAGTTTGGTAAAACAGACGAACCTAGTAATTAGGAATATTAAGAGAAATTATTGTGATATAACAGGAATAAATAGTATATATTACTATTCAGCTAAATCAATAATAGATAAAATCTTACCACAAAAACACAGAGCATCAAGAAAAAGAAAGGGAAGAAACAGAATGCCACTATGGAAGCACTGAATAGAGAAAACTATAAAGTATCACTATTAGAAAAAATATATGGGTGGCCACGGTGGTTAGTGTTGCTGCCTCATAGCAAGAGGTTCTCCGGTTCAATTCTCGGCTGGGGTGCCTTCTGTGCGGAGTCTGCATGTCCTCCCTGTGTTTGCGTGGGTTTCCTCCCACATCCCAAAGACATGCAGTAGGTGGATTGAACACTCTAAATTGGCCCTAGGTGTGAGTGTGTGCATGTGTGTGCCTTCTGTGGAAGGTTGGGTGCTGAGTTGGCAACTCGACACCGTAAAACTCCACTGCCAATCATGAGCGGACAGATGATCCCCTGTGACGACCCCTAACCGGGAAAAGTCGAAAGAAGAAGAAAAATTAGAAAAAATATAGAGGAGGGGACAGATCATCAAAAACACTGAGAACAATAGATGTTTTAAAAGTAATTGACAGTATCAAAACAGATCAGGATCTATCATATACTATTCCTAATAATAAACTAAAAATATCATCACAGGCAGAATAACATAGGAGATATGCAGGTAAAAAGGAAAAGTACAAAATAAGCAATTCATTGATGACCCACAAAAGTTATGGATGTGGGAGAAACAGACAAATTCAGGTTCTGTGAAAAAGACATGGAACAGTCACACATCTTGTTGCAGGGTGTGACACACTCATAGCTGAAGGCCTATATACTCAAAGACATAATGATCTACAAGACTGTTGCATTGGGGATTTTTTAAACACTACAAAATTGAAATAGCTTAGAAGCATTGAAAACGTGAACCAGAAGGCTCTGTAGAGAATGATGAAGTTTATATCTCATGGGATCACCCATTACCAACAATGCAAAAAAAAAAAAAAAAACAGGAATAAAAGACCATCTCAATCCATCCATCTATCCATCCACAACCACCCCTTTTTCCCTATTTTTGCACAAGGGGTCAGGGTGTCACTTCAATAGTGACAGTCATCTAGATCCAAGGTTTATACCACTGGGTGGCTAGCCCTGCCACTGTAATTTGTCCACATCACACACTCGCACACACACTCACACCTATGGCCAATTTAGAGTGTCCAATCCACTTACTGTATGTCTTTGGAATGTGGGAGGAAACTACAGCACCCAGAGGAAACCCATGAGAATACATGGTGGACATGCAGACTCCACACAGACGGCACCTCATCTGCGATTCGATCTGGAGAACCTCTTGCTGTGAGGTGGCAATGCTATCCACTCAATGGTCACTAAAATTGCTGCACAGAGACACAAAGTCATAAAATAACAAGATTTTCAGTCAAAATGAGAGTAATGTGGACGAAAGATTCCCAGACATTTCCAACAGTAGCAGGAGCAATAGGTGTAATAAAAAAATCTACAAAGTATTTAGATATGCCACCAATACATGTAAGTGTATATGAATTGCAGATTAATTTCTGGGTACATTGTGTGTGCTTCGAACATCATTTTTGACTAACACTAAAGATTGAAACAATACTAATTTCATGAACTTTAATCATACTCTGACTTAGGAATGGGATCCATTCCCGTCATGGTTTTAGAAACCCAAAAGACTAAGAGAAATTAAACCCAGAGACTTATTCTAACGTTGCCAAATACATTCTTATTTTTTATAGCTTATCCACTTATATTAAGCATGGTATAACCTTACTGTTCTCTTAAATGTTCTTCCTTTCATACTACACTGTCAGTTTGAAGTACTACAGCGAGTACTGAACCCTGATGCACCATAACTCATTGCTTAGCTCTATTCACAGGGGAAACCATCTTTGAACCTACAGTGACATGCAATTTATTAACCTTTTATACAGTACCATAAAATAAGCTTTCCTAAAATCTAGATGAGGGTGGTTCACAACCACAGTTGCTCCACCATCTTCTTAGTAAAATACTTCTTTAGACGATCATTTATTTCTTCCAGAAAGGATACCAGGAGTTTCTTGCAATAAAGTTTAATAAGATAGTATTATTAGTTTCCTCGATCTTAGATGAAATCTACCCTTTTCTCTTCAGACCCTGTACTAGAATAACTTCATTACATTTTAACACAATGACACTGATTACATTAAGGAACTACAACAGAAATTTAGAATTTCTGGGTTAGATGTCTGTGATATTTTAATTTTTTTTCCTCACTACAGTTTACCATCAACTAACGGCTCCTATCCTCATTTACTAGGTCTACTGGACATATGTTAGCTTCCCTCCAGGATGAAAGTGACCCATGCCCAGGGCCGTTGAGGACAAAGATACTAGTGCAGCTCTAGTGTAGTGTCATGCTGCTGCTGGGAAGTGGGTTGCAGCTCTGCCACCCTGCAGCAGCCTTGTAAGCTCTACAATTGTTGCCTTTGGCAGGTGCATTCACAATTCTGCTCAAGCAAAACTTTGATACCAAATATCTCACAATTTATGCATGCAGAGCTTAGTAAGCGGTTAACTTTGCTTATTGCAGCAAGGACAGGCTGCCTCTCAGCACCCCCACCCCAGAATGGGTGAGCTGACATCAGCTGTGCAAATTCCATCCTCCACCTGTGGTCCCTCCAGCAAACGTCACTTATCAAACACAGGTTGTCAGAGGTGCAGAAAGAGCTTTCTTGCTCTGTTATGGGACCATTATCATGTTGAATTCTTGATACCCCTATAACCTGCAGTTTACTAGGCTATGCACAATTTTAGTAATGCCACTATTTGATATTAATTTCTTCACAGATTACTTGCAGCTTCTAGATTCAGTGCTCCAATGCTCTGTGCCATTACGATTTGAAAACGGTGTCTATTCTCAAGAAATGTAATCAGCAAAGCATATTGCTGCCACTAAACCTGCCTCCATCATGAAAGCAAATGCCACATATGGAAGTTAAAAGCAAATATTCTGAAGCACCAAATGAACCCGCAACTCCTGTCTATCCTCAAAAGCACTGAAGAAAAATAGTGGGCAGAACAGTATCTCCATGAGGACACATACACAGCAAAATGTATAACAGTGAATGCCCACAGGAAACAGGTCTGTTATGGTAAGATGTAAAGCTGATGAAAATCCTTAATGGCCTAGTTAACTCAAAAGATATTTACAGCATGTGGCCTATGAACCGACACCATGCCACACAATAAACTGATTGCATGGCTGTAACTCTTTTACACAGAATGGTAATAAATAGTTATATAGATGTGGACAGCTTAAAAGATCAGTGGCACAAACATGGCAGATTAAGAAAAGTAGCACAGTCAAACAAGGTAGCTTAAGAAAAAGTTACAAAACATAATTATCTGCAATCTAGCAAAAGCAAGTATCCTCATACTAGAGCAGTAATAGAGGACCATGCAGGAGCACAGAACCACTACTCCATGCCCATACAACAGCAAACTGCTGACTGTAAGGAACAGCAGTCACGTAGACCAAAATGATTGCTGTAGCAAGGCACGCACATACACACTCACATGCACAACGTAGGGTCTCCCTTCCTGCCAAATGCATGCTTGATTTGAAACTGAGGAGTACAGTTTCATAGACTAACATGTTAATTGACAAGGATGCATGAGAAACACATGCTTGATTTGAAACTGAGGAGTACAGTTTCATAGACTAACATGTTAATTGACAAGGATGCATGAGAAACAGTGAGATTGTGGAATATCAGGGATAATGAAGTTCTCGCTTTTCTCCATTGTGTGTGTCTGTGTGTGTGTGTCTGTGTAGTCTCCTGATGGGTCAATATAGCCAAAGTAATCCTGTATCCTCCTACCTGGATTTGCTCCCATGCATATAGCACATTGGGCAATGAGTGCCCATCAGCACTAGTTGTTCCCATAGCAGCTATGGGTTTTATGGGGTCAGGTTGCTAGCCTGACGCCCAGCCCTCCTTAGAGGGTGCACCACACACTCGCATGCACACACTCACACCTAGGGCCAATTTAGAATGTTCAATCCACCTACTGCATGTCTTTGGAATGTTGGAGGAAACTGAACACCTGGAGGAAACACACACGAATGCAGGGAGGACATGCAGACTCCGCACAGAAGGCACTCCAGACAAGAATTGAACCGATGAACCTGTTGCTGTGAGGTGAGGATGCTAACTGCTATACCACTGTGCCATCTAGCCAGAGTAATATACAAAGATAAAACTGACAACGCTATACACACAAGAACTGCTGGTTTCAAACTAAAATCACTGGGCTTTAGCATATTCAAAACATCTATTCTCAACTTACTGCTGATTATTCACAACCTGATTTATTCTAGGAGTACAGCACTGAATCTTGGGCTAGTGCTAGTGCCAGATTCCCACTCATGTCAACAAATGTCAAGAGTCATGGCATTAAAACTGTTCACCAAAACCCAGTTGAGCTAAATAATAGATCTGATTATTTTAAAGATGGTTCATCCCATCTAGATTTCATTGAAATAAGTTAGATTCTTACATTCTACATTGGTTACTTAAGTAGTTAGATATGTCTGGAAGATTTTCTGAAGGAGTTTATCAAATGGTCAGCAAAACAAAACAAAAAAAAATAAAAACTTAGACGCCATCAGCTTTTCAAATAAAAGCCCTACCCTGAAAAAAAAAATGCTGGGCCCATAAATCACAGTGTGTTGTCACTTTTGATTGTGAATGGGTTGATTATATTCCCTCTCCTTTCGATGATTAAGGGACTACTTAGTTACCTGCTTTGGTGATCAAAAAAATTGTCATTCTATTTGGTGCTCAGCTTGCCTGAATCCTTACCAAATGGTCTCTAATTCAGATTATGTCCTTTCCCAGGCCAAATCATAATTCTTGCAATAACAACATTTTGGATATTGCGGTTGTGGACATTGCATCCTGTAGTTATTATGCCTAATAATCTGAGTGATTTCCAGCCCATACTGAGGAAATGGTCCTCTTAAGAACTCAGCTGATCCCATATTTGTCTCAAGTAGATTCGTAACCCAAACAAGGGAAGCAGCCTCTCATGTGACTTTATTAATGTGACATAATCTACTATGTTTTTGGGAAAAGGACAGTAGGGTCTCAACAAATTTAATTAAATCTTCTCATTTCTCAAGGGTAAAGACTTCTCTCTCAGTTAAAGGGTACTGTGTAGCAACAGGTGTCATTAGTTGGCAGAATAAATTATATCTATACCAGTACTAAATGGATTTAGTTTAACACAATACAAGTCCACAGGCCTGATCAAAGAACAAAATTAACTAAAGCATAATTAACTAAAGCAGCTCACTTTTAGACCAGACAACAAAGAGCTGTAAATCTATCTAAAGATTCTATTCTAAAATCAAGAAGGGAATAAGACTGCCAGGAGCTCCAGATTCAAAATTTCTGATAATTAATTACTAAATTAAAAAAAAATTCAGATTTACTTCTCATTTATTATGGCGGGTCCCCTACAGAAGAACAACAGTGGAGAAAACCGAAACCCACATAACCGACACCACATGGTCGACAATCAAAATGCCGACAATGGGGAAACTGTACGTCTCCGTAGTGCAGAATGGAAAGATTTCCATTCTTGCACTGTAGTGTGATCTCAGAGTTGGTATATTAAAGTTACGGGGGTGGGGTGGGGGGCTGGAGCCCCCCACGGGGGGTGCAGGGGGACTATAGCCTCCCTGCTAGCACAAAAAAAAAAATTTTATTTTCCTTTTTTTGTGCAGTAATTATGCTATCTGTGTTTCGATTGTCGACCATGTGGTGTCGGCTATGTGGGTGTTGATGTTTTGCTCTGTCGTTCTTGTGTAGGTAATCCATTATGGCACCTAACCAGTAACAGATCTGCAGCCGATCTCTCAGTGGAAAATTCTCATACACCTCTAGATGATTGTGCAGTACTTTTTTTTTTTTTATTAAGGAAGTTTGGTCACTACCTTCTGGATTAAAAAAATATTCTACTCAAGCTTTTTGGTAAAGGTTTTGATCATTATATAACATTCTAAACCTCCAACAAGCATTTATACATATGTCTTCAGTTTTACTGTTGGACATTTTCAGCTATATTTTTTTATCTTTTAACATCAGGTGCTTCCAAGAACTACTGATACAAGACATTATTCTTCCTATGCATAAAATCTCCAAATTAAGCAAATCTAGGCATAACAGATCATTAATTTCTTTATCTCCTCTTGCTAAAAGTCTTGCAAGAACCTATTGATCATGTTAAAGAAAGTAGCACCGTCTTGAAAGTGATTAGTGCAGTCACTGTCCTTTGGTCTATGACTTGATTGTACTCACAGATATATACAATGGTCTTACTGGTGCCATATTTATTAGCTATAAAAGAGGCCTTTTGGCATTGTGGATAATGCCTTCTTGCTTAAAAAAGACTTGCAAAAAAATGTCTAACTCAAAGGCAATTAAACTGGTCTAGGTGTTTCACAGAAAGATAAATGTTCTGAAACAGGCATATTGCACTCTGGTATATCCCATGGCTCTTTCCTGGAGTCGTTCTCATTCCTTTTTATTAATGGCTTACAACCTAAAACCAAAGCATAGACTATAACATTATGTGCAAATGACGTTGTGGTTCGCGGAGATAGCAAACTTAGTGTTACTGACAGTGGGGAAAAAAGGAGGACGTAGTCAGATTGTGACAGAACATTACTTAGGATTTAAAGCCTTAAACTTAAATGTCTGTAATCCTGAGACTCCTCAAGCAGACTTAAGATGGGTAGGACGTTTTTAATGACCTGGTCTGTATGGCAGGAAAAGGAAAATATAGGTCTAACCAGATGACATGATGTTAAAAATATGCAAAGTGGAACATTGAACATATAGATCATTCATATGCAGTTTCTGAAGGTTTGGCCCAAAATCTTATCACATTTTAAGATGTGCTGTTACATTGTTTATATGATGCACTGCTTAGCAAGCTGGTTCTTAAATGCTAAGGAAAGAAGCTCGGAGGGAGTTCTGTGTACCAGTTGTTGCTTGCATGGCACTATACATATATGGTTTTATTATAATTTCTAACAACACTAAGTATCATGGTGCCACCCTAAACAGCAATAGCTGATTTTCCATCCTTCAGAAGACTCAGCTTGTTTTGTCCTTTGTAGAAAACATTCTTCATAGACACTAGTGTCCCCCTCCTGAGCAGGTAATCTAAAATCATACTATGCAGTACTTCTTGAACTGGAGGAAGGAGGATAAGAATAGATTTGATTTGCCAGGTTATTTCCTTGAAACAGTTGTAATAGTCTTCTCAAAACAGGTCCTAATCCACAGAATATACTACCCTCAGTTCTAAGAAATACCACTCATCATTTGACACTTGAAGAAAGACTTTTTGCATCTAACTTTGACAGTGCCATACAAATGGCTTCTAGTTACAGAGAGGGGAAGTGTATTATAGGCAGGACTTGATACTCCTGATATGTTACTACATGGCACTATAACCTCATCTGGAGCACCACTCTTCCCTACAACTAATGCATGTATGGAAGTTCCTTTGACTGAATGTTGCCTTTACAAATATGTATGAACTCCTTGATGTTGTGAACAGTTTGTTCCACGATTACTACAGTTTTGTTTTCCCATACTTGTATTTGCTGCCTGCTTTGATCTTTTATATCTTATTTACTGTGTGCCAGGTTATGGCTGAAAGGGGTCAATGGGGCTAGTCCATTCACACAGTTAACAAATCATATCAAATCAAATATGTATTCAAGCTTAGCTTCCCATTGCACACTACAGAGAATGTCTGAGCAACCCACATTTATCTTATTTGTTAATAAATATATAGCATTGAAGCAATGAAATGGATGGAGAAATTATTGTTAATACAGAAAAACTACCCTAGCACACAAAATCATATACTAATGTATATCAAAAGAGCTTTTCAGCTAAGGACTCCAGGCATTGCTAATAAAACTCAAGCATTTAAAGGCCCCAGTACATTTACTGCCTAATACAAATAATTTAAAATGTCACAAACAATGTAAATATTATAAAACACATTGAAATATAAAGAAAAGAAATAAGCCAGATACCAATGCTGCAAAAAGAGAGAAAAACTCAGTCTAAACGCAACAAGACTAGTTCAACCAAAACCATTGCTCAGACAATGAATGCTGCATTATTACATATGTAATGGAATGTAATACATCAGCTAGATATCTGAACTCATAGGAAGGTATAACACATTTGACTTTGCTGATTTACATCATTCATGTTTAGTGCAATCTCAAACATCTGACATGTATGTTTGCCCAGTGACAAAGAAGCCATGTCTTTGCAGCCTGTGACCAGGGTTCAAAAGCAATCTCAGGTCATTAGTAAGGCCAAAAGAGTGGGACAGAGTGAATGAGTTAATTATGTGGTGTCCTGTCCTGGTGATATGTTTCAGGGACTTGCATGGTCATTGTCACTCTTGGTACAAATCAGTAGTTTTACTTTAGTGCACGATGCAAGGGGAGTAGCTGTAGTGGTGGCACTGGAACCTGCATGTGAGAACTCACATGCCTCGTGCATCTCATAGTCTGTCATGCCATTAACTGTCAGTTAACCAGCTGTACAGACAATGGCTTGCAGTGGAGTCCCAGATTTCTGTCCCTTAGAAACACATGTAATAGCCTTTTCATACGACATCCACAAGACTCCAGGGAACAGTAACATGGCTAGGATGGGGCAAAACTGGCAACTGCCCGGGGTACAAAGTATTAGGGGGCACAATCAGCTATCCATCATTCTAATCACTCTTTAGTGCAATACCAGATTTTAAAAGCCGATACTGTATTTGCTGACAAATCTGAACTCTGCAGTTCTCCTTGGGTAGTCACAACTGTAGCACCTGTCTTTATCCTGTGACAGATTGACTTCAAAGTTAATTTAAGGTTTGGAAAGAAGGGATACATCTCTGTGCATAGGAATGTGTGAACTCTTCTCCCAAAGGAAGACTTGAGTATCTGAAGACCATGTTAAAACACATTAATTTTAACTAACACTCAGTCATAGGACTTTTAATGTTCTGACATGGATCCTCCTCCTTTTCTCCATGATTATTAGAAATTTACTGAGAAAAAGTAGTGACCAGTCTGATTTTAACTATGTAAAAGCCATCTCTCATGAGAGTGTAGTGTTAACTGTATACATGCTGATGTAGTTGGATTAAAGAATCTTAACTTTCATTTACTTTTATAGCATCTCCAGCTTCTGATTTTTTACATCCTGGCAAAAAATGAACCTGCAACAGGAACAAAAGCTCTGAGCAAGCTAGAAAAGTGGCTAGAGTAGTAGGGAATGTTATTTCATATGTCTCTGTAACGCAATGCTGAGAAGAATGCTGCCATTTTTCCCCCGCTGTTAGTGATAAAGCATCATATAACTTGTTGTGATAAAGCATCATATAACTTGTTGGCTTGAAGAACACAGTTATAGTTTAGTACCTAGAGTAGATCTAACTAATCCACAGATCCTGGCAATAAAGTCTTGAAATGGTTAACTTGGTGAAAAAATTAGTTTAATCCCAAAATAGGAATTACAGTGCAGTGATTAAGGTTTTAATTCATACAAGACTGCTAATGCGTCCATCAATGAATACATTACAGACAGGAGGGTAGTAGATAAGGGCTGTAATTATGGAGAAACTTAAGAAATATTTAAGACAGACTAGTTTGCGGAATGAGCAATGAACGTATTCGGAGAAAGATGATGGCTGAGAATGACAAACATTGAAAAGTATTTAAAATGACTCAAACATGGAACAGATCACAGAAATAGGTCAGATTTGCAAATACATTTAATAACAAATACCTCCTTGTGTTATTAGTTATCTGTAAGATGGACTCTTCTTGACAAGCCCTTACTTGTTTTTATATACGCGTGTGTGTGTGTGTGTGTGTGTGTGTGTGTGTGTGTGTGTGTGTGTGTGTGTGTGTGTGTGATACTTCTCAACCTCTTAGAGCTAGAAATCTGGACAAAGCCATCAATAATGGGGGGAACAAAGGCCCAATAATAGGGGCACTTTTTAAATATTGCCCTTTCAAACTTAGAAAATTGATAGAGTGACAGGTTTTGCATTTGCATGAATTTTCTGAAGGGTATGAAGTCTGAAACTCAAACGTCTGTCATTATTTTCTGACTTTAACCCTCAATAATTTACCAATGATTTGCCAGAAATCCACAATTTTATGAGAAACAGACCAAAAATATGAGGCAGAAATCTGGACATTCTGCAGAAATCTGTACAGTTGAGAGGTATGGTGTGTGTGTGTGTGTGTGTGTGTGTGTGTGTGTGTGTGTGTGTGTGTGTGTGTGTATATAGAACAGTAATGGAGAACCTTTTGGGTTTGACATATCAAAAGCTCCTGGCACAAAATAATTCAGTGCACGAGCAGCGAATGCAAAAGCAGTGTCTTTGGTAACTCGGGTGTTGGTGATCGCTGGGGTGTCACCCAAAACGTTGTGGTGCATGTCACCTGTGACACGCATGTCATAGGTGTGCCATCACTGGTGTACACTGTATAGCAAAGGCAGTCTGACATAGTATTCTGTAAATCCCATACTTGGTGGACATCTGCACACCTGTACTGACAAATGTCATGTTTAATGCTCCAGCTACATTGGTGCATATATCCCCAGTCCCTAATAGCTTGCCCCACTCCACTAGAGAATACCTTCTTACAAATAAAGAAATAAAAGAAAATTACACTTAAAAGCAATTAACATAGCAAAATATACATGTCTGATGTCCACAGGGGGATGGAGGGAGGTTATTCCTGACTCACCATAGGATCATAGGATTTTACTAGGCTAATGGCTCCTGGGCTCTTACAAGCCTAGCCAACAGTTTATCTCCAAAAAGAAACCTCGATCAGCGCCTGTCGCCCCTGTCAGTGAGGGACACGTGGAAACCCTGGGACAAATTTGTGGTTACACATCCACTCATCAAGGTTGCGCTTGAAGAGGGTCAGCAACGTACTTTGACGTGTATGGGAAGTCTATTCCAGAGATGGGGAAGCCTCTGGGAGACAACCCTGTCTCTCCAGCAGGTTTTGTTAATGTCACAGATTAGATTTAATCCTTTTGATCAGGTACTACGCGGGGAGTTAGACTTACAGATATGGAGCATCTCTTGTAGAGCAGGGTCTGAGATTGCCTTGTAGGTGAGACACATATCACCTCTGAGCAATCTGTACAATACATAGTAGAGTGAGGTGTTTGGAGAGGTACATACCAAACAGGGCATTGTACTCAATTATTGGCCTAATGAGGGAGGAGTACAGATAGGTAATAATCCTTTTTTCTGGATGCAATCCCTTTACTTATGAGATGAACCAAGTAAGAGGCTTTTCTGACCACTGCCGCTACATGATAGTCAAATATGAGATTGTTGGCAACTTGCGTATCCAGGTCTCTCACCACAGGTTGTGTGCTTGGGGGGGTTGCCATTAATGTGGTAATCATTACGGGCTGTGTTTTTGCCAAATGGCATGATAATACTTTTTTTTTGGATTTAACTTAAGGCCATGGCTTTGGCACCAGTCATTTGTTGCTGTGAGACCCTCTTGAAGTATGTTTCATTTGGGGAGTCAATAACAGCACCCAACTTACAGTCATCTGCAAACTTGGTCAGCCATAGGCCTCTTGTCTTTGCCTGGATCTCTGATAAGTAGATTGGAAACAATAGGGGTCCCAGGACAGATCCCTGGGGGAACCCACTAGTAACAGGTCTCATGTTTGAGGTGGGTGGCACCAATTTTGACCTTGTGAGTCCTATCAGTGAGCCAGTTGACCACCCACCTGATGAGATAGGGATTTACACCAAGTTGTGTTAGCTTTTCAATGATGTCCAACTTTGGCCAAGTCAAGGTAAGCTGTGCGTACTGACTTTCCCTCATCCAGTGCCTTGGTGACTGTCTCAAAAAAGTCAACCAGGTTCAACAGGCAAGATCTGCCCCTGACAAATCTGAAATGGGTGCGGTCATGTGCTTGGAGATTGTTATGTCTTTCTTTACAAGGTCCATAACAGTACGCTTCATGGCCTTATAGATCAGATTTGTCAAGCTAATGGGGTGATAGTTTCCAGGGACAGTAGTGGCACCACCTTTGTGCAAAGGGATGACAATGGCAGTTCTTCACTCTGTGGAAATGAAGCCTAGATTGATTATCTCAGCTGATATATTAAGACCATTATCCTGATATAACTAATACTGATGGCCCTCCTTGGCAGATGATGGGTTGGGCCAAACCACAGAAAGTATCCACCCAAGAAGAAGTTAGAAGACTGCAAATGCAAAGAGTTTTGATAGTAGATTCACAGAGTAGTAATGACTATACAAATGTAGCTTAGCTTCCCAAGGCATGGCTGAGACAATAATGCTTCAAAAAGGTGTGCAACAAAGACTTATAAAAATGACAGATGAAATGGAGATATTCTAGAAGCAGACACTGGAGACAGCCTCCCCTCTGTGAGAATGAACTTTGACTACAGCATTTGCGAACAGGCAGTTAATGCTCTGGTGCAAACAAATGCTAATGTCAGTCCACTTTCAATGTGTATGCCAGTTAACTGTATGCTCTTGCCATAAGGGCTTGCAGCTCAGACACCAGTCTGGCAGAAGTAGGGTCCAACAAAAGTACAGTCTTTCAAGAACAATGCTGCAAGGAAGCTGAAGCTGCAGGCTCAAAAGGAGCATGGGTCAAATTCTCCAAAACAAAATTAAGATCCCAGGGAGGAGGTGCAGGCTTCCTGGGAGGTCTTATATAATGAATGCCTTTAAGAAACTGTTTAACCTCAAATTTAGAAGCTAAAGGAGGTGCTAAAGGCAGACAAGCAGAAATAGCTGACAGGTGGTCCTTAACAGAAGAATATGCCAGCCCAGCATTGAGCAGCTCACACAAATAAGATAGAACCAAAGGAATGTCCACAGAAAGTGGATTCAGGTTATGAGAAAGACACCAAACAGAAAACCTCTTCCATTTGGACAAGTAGGATTTCCTAGTAGTGGGCCTCCTGGCCTCCTCAATGTCCTCAGGATTTTAATTCCATATAAACACCTTTTTTTATATCACCCACAGTGCCAACTAAAGAGTGGACAGGTGAGGATGGATGAGAGATCCCTAACTTGTGTGAGTAGATCCACCCTGTGAGGTAACTTAAGATGACTGCCATTGGCTAGATGCAGACGTAGAAGGAAACAATGTTGTCTGGGCCAAAAGGGAGTCACTAGCACAATTTTGGGAGCAATGTGTTGCATTTTGAACAGGAATTTTGGAATGAGAGGTAGGTGATGGAAAGCATAAAGAAACATCCCTTTTCAGGAAAGAGAGAGGGTGTCCACCTTCCAGACCAGAAGACATGGGGCTCTGGCACAAAAAGAGTGAAAGTTGTCTGTTCAGAGAGTAGGCAAAATGATCCACTTGAGGAGCACCCCACTGGTGGACAATGTCCAGAAATGTGTCCCTGTAAAGCATCCACTTGTGGGAATGTGTTATGGACCTGCCCAGAGAGTCTGCCATAATGTTCTGAGCTGAGAGAATGTAAACTGCCTGAAGTGTCACTCAATACTGGATAGCTAGTTCCCATACTAGAAGCACCAACCTGCATAAAAGAGCTCCTCCCCCCTGCTTGTTGACATACCACCATCACTGTGGAATTGTCTGTAAAAACCTTGAGTGGTGCTGGAGAAAAAAAGAGGGTGAAATGCTTGAAAAGCCAACAAAGGACACTCATCTCCTTGACATTGACGTGGTCTTTCTTTTAATGAGGTGACCAAAGGCCCTGCACCTTTAGAGAGCCGAGGACGCTCCCCATCCCAAGTCTGAAGCATCTGTGAACATCTCCTGAGGGGGAAAACAAAGCTGAAAGAGGAGCCCTGGATTGAGAGTTCACATTTGAAGCCACCTCTAAAATTCTAGCATGAGGCATGGAAGAAGCAGGACTAAGAAATCAAGGGGATGAGAATGCTGAAGCCAAACTGACTTTAGAGACCAGTGAAGCTTTCTCGTGTGGAGGGAGCATAGGAATGGTGCAGGCCATAAAACCCGGAACTCTCAGATACTCTCTGGCTGTGATCGAGGCCAGAGGAAGAAGAGATTGAAAGTGAAATTCAAGGCCTTGGGAGGAGGCAGGCATGCCAGCACTGGAACAGTCTGCATTCTGCACCCCAGAAAGGCATGATCCAGTGAAGGAGTCAGAAAGGACTTCTGGAAGTTTGTAGTGAACCCCAGGCTTTGCAAGAGAGTGATGGCAAAGTGAAGATGCTGCAGAAGAACCTCTGGAGAGGAGGCTTGAAAAAGCAGATCGTCTAGGTAGGGAGCATCCCCCTTAGCCCACAAAAAGCAATCATAGGAGTGAGGCAGTTTCTGAAAAACCCTTGGGGCAGTAGAAAGGCCACCCCTGGAAAAAATGGCAACTGTTCCTGATGGGGCCAAGAAATGCCTGAGAAATGAAAGAGATTTACAGACCATATAGTACTCTAGGCAAATGGACAGAACCCAGGAATCCTGAGTAATCTGTAACCAAACTGGAATGGACAGGGAAAGATGAAGAGAAAGAGGAATGTGGCTGAGAAGAACAGAATAGTCAGACAGCACCGGTTTTGTCAGGAAAAGGAGATTTCTGTGTAGAAGTAGTCTGGGTAGCTTTAGCAAGAGGAGCCCCTTTCCCACCCTTTTTATCTTTGGGAGGAGGGTGAGGCTGCCTACAAACAAAGACCTGCTTATTATGGTAATTCCTTTGGAATTTAGGCACAGGAGAAACAACAATATGTTTCAGCTCTTGTAAGGCCTTACCCTTTTTTCTGTAGGGGCTTAACCAAATCAGTAGCAGCAGCACCAAACAAATGCTTGTTATCCAGAGGAGCATCCATCAACTTAGCCTTAATATCATCAAGCAGAGGTTGAAACCCAAGACAGGAATATCACATTACAGATCATGGTTTTACTTAATAGAATGGTGACACACCTGACAGGAAATTCCCAACAAGAAGAGGGCAGAAGTCTTCCCCTCAGAATGGAAGATCGGAAATAACCTGAAAGAGCTGACATTCCTGAGCAAGAAGAGCCAAAATATATCTAGTCATATGAGTTTGAGAACTGACAGGCCAGAAAGCAAGAGTAGCGTAAGTATATACCTTTTTACCCAGCTTTTCCATAGCTCTGCTGTCCATAAGATAGGAAGCAAATTTGTAGAAGGCAGTAACTTAGATGGCTTGACAGATGCCACAGACATCACAGAAGGGTCAGCAGATGGACAACTATAAAGAAATTTGCAATCATCAGGTACTTTATAAAATCTATTAGTTTTTTGAGGACTGGGGCCTGGAAATCAGGAGCCTAAGATGCAGTAGAGAAAGTATCCAACAAGGCAGCCAAAACAGGAAGAACAGCAGAAGGTTGAGGAGTCTCCATTTGCAGAAGCTTGTAATACCTTTTCTGGACCTCAGACACCTGGGCACAATCCCATTTTAAAAAAACTCCATCATTCTGGAAATTGTGTCCCCAAGGGAAATTTCCTCAAAAGGAGTGTCAGGGCTAGTGGATTCCACTTCCTTAGAAACACTCTAATGGATAAGGAATCAGAGAAGAATAAGCAGGGGATTCCTCCTCTGAATCCTCCTCCTCTGAGGAATCTTGTTTCTCTTAAGAGGAGAAAAAGATCAAGGGGGAGCTGGAATAGAAACTACTTGAGGAGGCTTCAAGGCTATAAGGGCACTGAAAAAACCCTGAGTGAAATTCTGCCAGTCACTCTGTGGGTCCTTAGGAGCAGGAGAAACAGGTTTTCTTTTTTGTTTCTTCTTTAAATGGATGTCAGCCTTATAAAATGTAGAAGGCTCAGACCCTGGAAGGCACTGTACAATGGTAGTTCATAGGTAGGTACTAGGCTATCGGCCCAAGGGCCTACTTAAGCCTAGCCAACAAGGTTCCCTGGCTTACGCCACCCAAGGAAGTTATTTTCCTGTGCCACTGTCGAGCAGAGACACAGAAGTGATCCCCGGGGTGTATTTCCTATTTCCCATCCACTCATCAAGATTTTTCTTGAAGAGTGCTAATGAAGAACTTTGCTCGACATAGATGGGTAGCCTGTTCCAGAGTATGGGAAGTCTCTGGGATAGGAATCTGTCCCTCCAGCATGTCCTGTTTATTGTGGTGACAAGGTTTAGGTCCCTAGAGCATGTAGCACGAAGGGATTGGGATTTCTTTAGGTGTAGCATGTCCAACAGCTCTGGGTTTGACACAGCTTTATATGTTAGGCAGAGATCACCTCAGACTAGGTGATATGCTATGGAGTAAAGCTGGGTTTTCTTGAGGCGGTCAGTGTAGGGCACTTGTTTGTGTCCAGTAATCCTCTTTGTGAGGTACTTCTGTGGCCTTTCCAGTTGCTGCAGATGCTTGTGAGGTACATTCCAAAAGGGGCATTGTACTCTATAATGGGTCTAATGAGTGTTGAGTAGAGGGGAACGATGACCTCTTTTTTCCTGGATGAGAACCCTTTTATGATGAGGTGTGCCACGTTGAAGGACTTCCTGACTACTGTGGCAATGTGACTATCAAAGGAGAGACTACTGTCCACCTGGGTCCCAAGGTCTCATCATGCATTTGGTGTCAAGTAGATTGCTGCCTATGTGGAAGTTCATGGGTACATTGGTATATAGTTGGTACATATACCATGGTAATATTGGTACATAGTTGGTACCTTCTCCCTAACCAGAATTTGAACAACACCCATAGGCCTTTGGTAATAATCAGGTGAAGTTCCCCTTGAACATCTGTAATGGATGGTGTGATGTCAGATTTATGCCAGCCTCTGAAGTGGTTGTGGCAGATGAATTCAAAAAAGGGGCCAGGCTATCCCCAGGCTTTCACTAGCTTTGAGAGAAATGTCTGGCAGAGGTGGCACAGCTGAAGAATCAGACCTAGCTTTCTTGACCTTTTTCTTCACAGATGGTTGACCCTTGGAGTGGGAAGTTTCTTCCATAATGTCTTTTGCCAAAAGCTTAAGACCTTGGTTCTCTAAATACATGGCCAAAGAGGAAAGCTGACTAAGAAGAGCCTTTCAGATGAAAGCCTAACATATAGAACAGGATGTATGGTTGTGGAAAGCACAGAAGACAAAATAAATACCGCTCATGATGATCTTTATGGGGAATCTTGTCTCCCACACTGGCATTTACCCTTTCTGGATGACATAAACCCCCACAAGCAACAAAACTAAAGGAAAAATATAAGAGCAAAAACCCTAATGGGGCACTTACCTGAAAAATGGCTTGGTGAACCAGCAAACAAAGTGAGTGTTCAGACAGATGATCAAAGATGGTGTTTGGACTGGTGGCAAAGAAGTTCTGAGGATGGTACATCCAGATGTCACCTTTACGCCCTATGCTGTCTGCGGGGAGCATATGTGTGATGTACCGTGTGCCCATATTAGCTTAAAGGCAGGGTGTTTAGCCACTCTTGGCAGGGGATCCCTATTGTAAGGAATACTGCAATGCAATGGAAGGACATCATGTAATATTTGAGGGCCTTGTTCATGTGTTGGGGGAGCCTATTCTTCTTCATCTTGTGAATCTGGCTAAACCCAGAATACGAAAGTGTAAAAGAAAAGAGGGAAATCTTAAAGACCAACCATGGCAGTGAGGCTCTGTTTCCTTTTCAAGATGTCATCAACCAATTCATGGGCAGAGTGGTTAAATAACACTGAGTACTGAGCAACCAGGATAGAATTCCAGAGTTTCTGCTTTGAGAACAACCCCAGTCATGGTATCCTGCACAAGCACAAGCATGAACCTGCAGTCTAACTAAAACAGAATTGCAGCAAAGGGTATGGCATTCCATCATGAATGCCTTAAGCACAGACTTGGAGAGATCATCAAACTTATCAAGAGTCTTCCTTACTAACCAGAACTATCTGGAAGATGAGTGGATAGTCTAGCCAAACTCTTGTAAAGCTCTACAGCCTCATTTGCTAGTTATGGGACAAAAATGATCTGTTCTGCAGACCTGCACTTAACCAAAGGGATCTTGCAGGAGAAAGCATTGTGGTGCTTAGTAAGCAGATCTAAGCATTCAGATAGGAAGGTGAATTCCATCTACATGCTCCCTAATTCTAAAGAGGTACAGGCAGGGTCCCTTCAGGCCATCTTGGTGGAATCCAAAATGACACATGTCGGGAAGGGTTATCCGAGGGCTGGTTAGAGGAGGAAATATATAGCACTAATTAAAACCATCTTTCATAAGCCCAAGGGCCTATGAAAATGTGGATAAAGGGTGGACTCAATATTCTTGTACATAGACTGTGGCCTCAAGATTCTATGACTCATGGAAAGAGGTGTGCAAAATCTCAACTCACTTACAGTACTGTACAAGGGCTAATACTTAGACAGATTCCTGATGTCAGAGGACTAAAATGGCACTTGATCATCATCAAAATGTAATGGGCCTGGTGTGAGCTTTGGAAAGAACAGTGCATGCCTGCACCTGCCACTGAAATTCCAAAAAACATCAAACATCTGTTTGATGACAAGATCCTAAGAAATAAGTCCTATTACAGGATGAAGCCTCCTCATCTATGGCCTGCTAACACAAGCAAGCCTCAGCAACTGTCTCAGGGAGACTGTCTTCAGTTATGAATTCCACCAAGCTGAGACTGTGACACAAGGGACTGCTCCCCAGATGTGTGCTGACCAAAAACTCCAGCTGATAATCAGGTGGACACGGCTGTGCAAAGACTCCAAGATACATCATCAACCAAAGTCGAGGGCACATTGAGGCTCAAGCCCTTACTAGTTGAGGGCAATCTCATCATCTACAAGGAGTGGGGTACCAGAAGGTCATGGAACTTCCCAGGGGAGCATCAGACCTCAACCTACTTTGAGTGCTTGCCTTATATGTTCTAATATATGGCTGAACTTACAATGCAAGAACCCTGTTATATACTTCAAGGATGAGGAGTGCCTTCTCAGTCCTTTCAGTCTCAACTGAAGCGGAGGTTAGATTTGGGCTCAAACCCTTACTAACCAAAGACAAACTCATCAAATGCAGGAAGTGAGCAAGTCATCAATTGGACACCAGACCTACCATGATGAGGGTTGGACCTCTACCTGCTCCCCGAATATTTGTTCTTCTGGAGGTGCAGCAAACTGTGCCTGGTCCTGTGATAAAGGCACTTCTGCCAGTTGGTCACTACATTCTTGGTCCCCATATTTAGACAACTCTCCCTTTTAACCTTCTGAGTAGTTGGTTGAGTTTGAAGCCCTGGTGCTTGGCAGCTGACATCATCATGCACTTTTATGAAATGGCACGGGTAATACCAGTGCAGGCCTTGCCTGGCAACCTAATGACAAGGACATTTGTGCTAGTGCTTAGACGTGCGAATGCAAGACTTTATGGACAAGAACAAGGATCAAGATCCAGATGCTACCTGCAGCAGAAAATAGCTGGTTTTGCTCTGGTGATGTATGTACAGGCTTATGTACCAAATATATTATTACATCATAGTGTGCATTGCTTTCAGTATGCAGTAATCCCTAAATGTACATTTTACATAAACACATGCTAAAGTATAATTGGTGGAGAAGATGTACTTAACGAAGAACGTACTGAGGAGTATCCCAAATGCTAAATCAGAAATGTCTTGTACAAAGGTAGAAATATAGTGTAGCCATGCATAATCAAAGTGAATTGTTTGGCCTTCGTGTAAGCTGTGCCTATGAAAATTACTTTGTAGTAACTTAATTCACTCTAAAACATCCTTATCTTACTGCCAATCTTAGTGTCACAGAACTGTTCATTCTGTGTAAATTCTTACTATAATTTACTTTGAAAATCAATAATTTTTATTTGTGATCATTTCTTTTGCAATATCCTCTGTTTATATTAACTGGTTGTAATTTTTTTTCTACTGTAAATGTGCTGAGGTCCAGTCGAAGGCTAAATAATTTCCTTGACCTAATCACATAACTAATGATCAAAATGTAAGTATACAAGTAAATGAATAAACATTTACACAAGAAGCGAGGGTGGTAGAAATAAGAAAATAATGTCTGCAAATTTAGAAAATAAAAATGTTGTAATTGTACTGTATTTGGTCTTTGTCATATTCGAAAGACAGAAAGCAAACTGCCTTGCAAGTCATGTTGAATGCAATGAGGAGGAGGAGGGTGGAAGAGAGAAGTGTGAAACAATATATTCATTGCACGCCCTGGAAAGAGATCGAGCGAGAGAGACATCCCCCCCCCCCACACACACACACAACTACACATGCACATCATAAAAAGCATCTCAAAGTCCATACCTTAAAACAGAAGGATTAAAACATGGGGTTTGAAATAGTGAGGAGCTGCAGTGTCACAGCGATGAAATATGCAAAGGTGTGGAGAAAAGGGAAAACTTCCAGAACGTCAGGTGTATAAAATTGCTTTACATGAATATAGAGGACATATGGTAGATATCCAGCGGACTATCCAAGTTACAGCTGCTTTCTTAAGACAAAGTACTGACACTATGTGGGATTATTGTTACTACGTCTGGTTCAAATTTTACTGGGGGTGAGTTTGGATAAATGAACTGAATGTCAGCTGGAATTATATAAACTAGATGAAACTGAGGGTTACATACTAAAGTATTTAACGATGAGGTGACATACTGAAAGGCACTGTTGCACTTACTTGTGACTAGCAGTCTTTTTCTGATATTTTCTAAAAGTCATATGCTTTGATTATTATTTTATCTTTTGAATTTAACTGTCTTTTTAAATAAACAAGAAGCATGTGTATACAAACATAAATACAGAATAACCTGTGGGCCACAGTCATCATTCTCTCAGAGTAATGAGGTGACTAAAGCTTACACTGATCAGAGCACTGTGCTTGCAACATTACCCTGCCCTCAAGGTGGAAGATATACTTGCTGTCAAATTGGCTAAATCATTTTTTGACACTTGGCCATGAACTATGTTTACCAGCTAAACATGTCAGTCAAAGATTCTCAGAAGTATGACAAGAGACACTCTCAAGAAAATTTTCAGGTGTCACAGATTTCTTTTGGGGTGTACTCTGTACCTACTCTACGTCACAGGTTTAACTGTAAAGCCTTTGACTTACTGGCTTCCAAGAAGCTTGACTAATGTATCCCCCCATGTTGATGCTTTCTACTTTACATACGTGAATCAAGATTATTTTTGAAGGAAGTCTACCACTGATTTTCTCCAATATTAAGGGGAAGCTTATTCCATTAACCTTGAAAGGCACTGCTTACTGTCCCTTTCATTTTTTCCTATTATTGATATATATTTTAGTATTATGTATCTAATCTATTATTAATTCCCCAGTAATGCATTCTATTAAGAGATTCTCAAGTGGAACCAGTGACACACTATCCACAACATCAGACACTGACCACATGTAAGAAAAAGGATAAAATGAGAATCCCTGAAGTCTGAGTAGTTCAAGTTTTCCAACCCTATGATTTTTCTAGTAAGAAATCGGTACACCTTTAAACCGCTTCAGGTCACTTGTTTACAGGCTGAAGAATACAATGTTGCATTCAGTTAGTTAAGTATAAAGCAAGACAATGATCTCTTCTCAACTAGATATACTATTTGGTATCAGAAGGGCTGCAGAATATATTTTTCGGATTTTGGAGGATACATCCACAACCACACTGTACCATTACCAAGACCTGGAGAAATTAAGAGAGAAATACCATTACCAACAGTTCAAAAGATAGATGCGAGAAAACCAGATATAGTGTCCCACGAAAAGAAGACAAAAGTAGCTATGAACATTGATATCACTACATCCAGTGACTAGTGTCTTGTATACAGAGGGACACAAAGTCATAAAATATCAGGATATGCAGGCAGAAACAAGAGCAATTTGGAAGGACGATCTCTACACAGTTCCAATAGTAACAACGGGTCTTATAAAAAAGAATCTACTATCATAGGATCACATGAAGTTACTATACTATTGGCCCTGATGCCCTTATAAGCCTAGCCAAGAGTTTACCCCATGCTTAGACAAATCATCACCTGATGCCCCTGTCCGGCAGGGACAGTGGTGGAATCCCAGGGATGTATTTTGTTTCCCATCCAGTTATCCAGGTTGCGCTTAAAAAGGGGTAAATAGGTATTCTGCTTGACATGGACAGGAGTCTATTCCACAGATGGGGGTGTCTCTGGGACACAAATCTGTTCTGCCAGCAAGTCCTATTGATGTCACAGACTGGGTTGAGGCTATGCATGCAGGTTACTCAAGTGGAGCTTGACTTGTGGATATGTAGCAGTCCCATCAAGGTGAGTCCAAAGTCGCCTTGAATAACGAGGTCACCTCTGAGGAGTCCATATGAAACGGAGTAAAGGGATAGGGCTTTTAGCATGTGTATGGTAGAGTTTTGAGGCCCTGGATTCTCCTGGTGGGGAACCTCTATGGTCTCTCCAGCTGCTGCATGTGCTTTGCGAGGTACATTCCCAATGGGGCATTGTACTTATTAATGGGCCCTATAAGGGAAGAATACAGGGATGTTATGACCTCCTTGTCTCTGGATGATATACCCTTACTTATGAGGTGGACCATGTAGAAAGCTTTCCATACAATGGAAACAACATGGTGGTCAAAAGTCGGGTTGCTATCAACTTTGGTGCCCAAATTCCTCACAACTGATTGCATGCTTAGGACATTGTTATTAATGTGATAATTTGTGGGGACTTCACTCTCTCCAAAGGGGATGATGATGCATTTTTTTGGTATCCAGTCTGAGGCCATGTTATTTAGATATGCTACTGATACATGTAACTCCATACAAATTGCAGGAGTCATTACTGGGCACATTGTGGGTGCTGTGAAGAGCACTTCTGGCTGACATCAAAGACTGAAACAATACTGTTACAACAAAATCACCAAGTTTGCCACTAATCATCTATACAGGACTCACCAATGCACTGCTCTCTCCCAGTTCAGCTGGCTAGAACTCACTAACCTTTTATCTCTCAATCAACTAACCATGGTCCACAAATTAGCCCACCAACTCAGCAACTGCCCTGCTCTTTTTAACCTAGTCCAACCTAGTATTAATCCAAGATCCCTCAGAGCCTCCGACAAACTAATGCTAAAGGTTACCCACTCCCACAACTATCATGGCAACTCCATCTATTCTTACAAAATTGCCAAACTTTGGAACACCCTTCCCCCACCCATCGCAAAAAATCCTCACTATCATGAGTTCAAACTCCTCCTAAAAAACGACCTAGCTAGTCACTCACTTTGCTCCTGCCATACTTCAGGCTAATTCTTCCTAGCTCCCTTACTGCACTCACTCACTCCTAACTTACCCTTATCCTGTTGCTTCTAGCCTCCCCACTTTTCCCCTTCATCTCTATGCTGAATGCTTATTTGTTACAACTTCATTCTACTTCACTGTTGGACATGGGTTCATATGAATCATTGCTCATAACTGCACATGCAATTGCAACGATGTTGGTGTCTCCAGTAATGTTCCATTGTATATATGTACACACTGTTACTCAACTGTGTATTTTATATTTGTCTTGTTTAATAATTATTGTTAGCATTGTTACTGTTTTGGAACTTTTCTTCCTAGGCCTCCACTGAAAATGGGCTTCTAGCCCAGTTGGACATTTTCCAGTTAACAAATGTAATAAATAAATAAATAAATAAATAACCAAACAAATACTAATTTCATGAAGTTTAATCCTAAAGAGAGTCTCATTTGGGATCTGAAGAGACAGAGTCCAGTCTCAGGTCTGGAGTGTGTTCCCTCTGTGCTCTTGGGGAAACTGTGCTTGATGCAGAGAGCTGCATCTGAAAATACTATGTAAATTTATTCCTGTTTTTAGTGACCGTCTCTCACCGGTGTCAGTGACGAGGATTGAGGCTCCTTGATTTCTGGCCTTGGGTAAAGAGAGGCCATCACAGAGCTAAACAGCATGAGATTTGGAGGTGTAGTTTTTGCAAATTCTTATTGGTTTGGGTTCTTGTTAAGTGAGTATGTGTGTGTCCTTGGAATTGGACCAGATCCAGACCCAGGTTATTTTGAAGATGGAGTCCTTACCTCAGTGTCAGACATCCTGGAGGTTTGGATGGAACTATGGCGAGACCTAGAACTTAGTAATTTTGCAGTTGGAGCACTTACCTTGGAGTTCAGATGTCTCAGAGACATTACTGTAATATCAGTCATTAGAGGCTTGTCATTCCTATTGTTCAGAAAATGCAAGATCTCTTTACGCCTCATATTTATGTCGGTCATTGGTAAAAGTTTCTTATCCCAGTCATTTTTCATTCTTATTGTTTAGAAACTGCTTCATATTTATGCTTTATCCTGTCCAACGTATTTATTTTTAATCTATATGTTAACCATATACTTTTCCAGAGCACTGCTGGTTAAGTAACTTGCTTAGTCACACAGTAGAAAAATGGAGGTAGAAAGAGCCAAACCATGTACTACTGACTACAGAAAGCAGCTCGTTAAGAACTTGGATCCTAAATTATCTGCACTAGCTGCCAGAGATCTTCATTAAACATCCTCATTTTCTGATAAATCACAGAAAATTAGATTTTGTTTTGTTAACTTTTTTAATGAATTAAGAATTGTCTGGGACTTAAGGCTCTGAGCTGTTAAAAAATGGCTTGCTGTTGTCAAAAGATCAGAGTTTAAATCCTTCCACCTCCATTTGCCTACGGTCTGACTTTGAGTAAGTCGTTGAAATTAGACAGTGCTTCTGGGTCACCTATGAATAGAAATACGTTGTAGGTAGGTTACTTACTTAACAAATAAATACAATGCAATATTTAAAATTTGTACCTCCGCCCATTACTTTTGGCTCTGTCCAAAATTCTTGAAAAATAATTTAAGTAATTTGGTCTGTTGCTTGTAAAGTGTGTGTCTTTCTGGCAAGTTGTTTTGGACTGCAGTCACTAAATAATAAGTGTGCAGGTTTCATCTTTATATTCTTTAGAAAATGAATGGTAATACAATTTTCTTAGTACATAGGAGATTTTTGTCTCCGATTGTTGAGCTAAGATGATGAGAGAAATTTTAATAGATTGCACTGTGTAGTTCCGGCTGCTACAAGATATACATTCCTGAGCCATTAGTTATGAATTAGTTAATTTGTTTGATCTCTAGCAGATATTTGAGGTGTACAGTCGTTCAAATGGTTGTTACAGATGGCCGTGTGTGTACGCAGGGGGCATAGTTTTCAACTGTTCTCGATTTCCTCTTCCTTATAAAATGTGTGGCTTTCTGGTAAAGTGTTGTGGACTGCAGTTGCTAGATATCAAACGTGAATTTCAGACTTTATACTCTTCAGAAAATACTTGTTCCTGATTTTGTACCTTTCTCTCTTGGATTCTTGAACAAGAAGTTGTAGGGCATTGGGGTACAATGGGGTTTCACTGTATAGTTCTTACTGCTGAAATATACTTTTAGTTCATTGTGAATTTGTTCATTCACTTGATTGCAAGCAAGCACTGAAGGTGTCCACAGTCATGCATGCTGCTGTAATTTATAGTCACTTGTGTGTCTGTGTATACATAAATAGTTGGCTCTTGCATTCCAGAACAGTTATGGGGTAAAGGAAGGAATCAATTGTAGTAAACAAGGCCATCATCAAATGTTCATTGGATACACACCTTGTTTTTTTGTTTTGTTCACGGTTGACTGTGCCTGTTTGGTTATAAGCAAACTGGACAGCATGAAGTGCATGCATTTAGTGCATTAACTATGAATGCATTTTTAATGTGGCTCGTTTTTGTAGGTATACATATGTGAAATGTACTGTGTTTGGTTACAACAATCTGTATGGCACTTAGAGCAGATGAGTATGGCTATGAACTGTTAATGAGCTTCTGCCTGAAGTGCAGGGTTTGATTCCTTCAGCCTTTATTGTTTACTGCATGACTCTGACCTTATCACTTCCTTGACTGACCCTGAAAAGGGACACTTGTGCCTTGCAAAAGCCTATGACATCCCACTGATGTGTTACATGTTTCTTTTTGAATTTATGCACCTTTTATATAGCTGGTAATTAGTGCTTCACTACATGCTATTTTGACTATGAATCCCAGCACATCTCTTGTAATATAATGGGTTGTCAAATGCATTTTCAATAGACATAAGCTTCAAGGGAAGAGAAATAACTCAAATGGCAATGCAATGCCAGAATGCATACACACATTTGTCTGGCTACAATATGTACATAGACATATATGTGTACAGTTCAGCATGTCACTGAATCTTTACTGAGCTATTTATACATTCTAGCATTGCACTGCCATTTTGGTAACTTTATTCTGATATACAAGACATTGTACCTTTCTTTGCCCTGGATAGTTGGGCTTAACTGAGAACCTCAGGCAGTTGTCTTAGTGCTTCAGAGAGCTGCTTTTGTATCGCATTAGCAGAGGTATTCATAATCTACTGATCATTTGAGCTGATTTTGCACACCTTGGGTAGATCCCATTACTATAACATAAATAAGATCCAGTCCTGGTGGTTTTGTCGCCTAAAGGTGAACACCGTGAAATATATAGAGTATACCAAATATAAAAAAGCAGGGTGTTACCAAGACTCTAGTAATTCAGTTCTGTCTGAGGGGCATATTTCTACTACTAAACATTATTTACTTAAATATTCAAGTTTTGTACACCCCTATCAAAGTTTAAGTTTTGTATCCTTGTTTAATTATAGTGAATTTAGTGCAGTTATGAATGTTAAAGGGTTTTATACATAAATTGAATCTTAAGATTTTAACACACGTCCCAACAAATTCAAGGAGCTGTAGTTTCATATTTCACAATTCTCAGTTTTAACCTTCATATAACCAAACTGCATTAGGATTTGGGAAGCTGTCCTTACTGATTCATACCAAAGAGGGCATGTATTTTTGATGGTTATGATTATAACCTTATGGCTGCTGAATGACGGGATTTAAAAGAGCTTAGCTGAAACAAGGATTTGATCGTTCTGCCCCATAACAGAGTTCAGGTGCAGAAAAAAAAGCTAAAAGTAGCAATAAATAGTTGTAGTGCTGCTAGCAGATTTTTATTCTGTAGACTTTTATGATAAGATAAGAAAATACATTTTTTCAGTTAATGCCCATAGTGTCACTTTAAGCCTTATTGACCATAATTAGGGCTAGGCTATAAAACACTATCTAATTTTTGCAAAAGGTTATGGAAGTGCAGTTGGAATCTCAATGGTATAGATGTATTTGGGATGCAAAATCAGCATTCCTCATATTGCAGATCTGTAAGCCCTTAGTTTTAGAGTGAGGGACGAGGTTAGTTCACTGTGAAATGTATCACATTCTTGATTCAACTGATAATGTGTTATTAATTTCTTTTACTCTGGTGATTATTGTTTTCTACAACAATATGCTGCAGCAATATAAGTTTTCCTTTCCTACTGTATATACCGATATTGTCATTTTTACCGTATCTGTATTTATAACAGATAATTTTTTCAAGACTGGTATTTGGAATAATTTTTTGAGTACCATTTAAAGGTTGTGATTTCTCTGCTTTATTACCATTTATGGATTTTCTGAACTTTGTTAGGTTTGGCTTTCACTTTACTTTTAGATAAGAGTTTTTCACTGTTACTGAGATAGTAGATGGCACACTAGTAACATCATTATATATGAAGTCCTTTACAAACAAAAACTCACTTTTACAAACCATTAATTATTACTCACATATCATCCAAACAGCTCTAAATCTCAGTTTATGTATATTAAGAGAATTTACACTTCACTCCAAGATCATGATCAGGCTTGTGAACAGCTTACTTATCAGCTTGCCCTTGGATAAACAAAACAAGAAGGTAAGAAGAATCATACAGTTAGAGAAGATTTACTTACATAAAGCAAGAAAAGAGACATCCTGTATTGTATAGATTATTATAATTTATGGACCAAATGGTCTCAAAATCAGAAATTCCTAAATAAACACTGAGTTTTTTCCCTTACAAGACAAATGTTTACTACCATCACTGGAACTGGTATGTATGCCAGTGTATCTCAAAAACAAGAAATTGGGTCAATATTTTGGGAGATGCAAGATACAGGGGCAAGATACAGGGTTCTTCTATAATGTTTAACAGGTTTCAAGATTCTAGTATGGGAGATGGGGTGCTCCATGTGCAGAGAGTATCCGTGAATTACCATATAGGTGGCAGTACACTAAACACCCAAAGTTTGATAAGAGACTTAGGGACACAGGTGGACAGTGGTCTCACCAAACGCCACAACAGTCAGGAAATCCTTCTATGTGGCACACCTCATCACTAAGGGCTTTTCATCCAGAAAAAGGAGGTCATTGTCCCACTGTACTCATCCCTCATTAGACCCATTATAGAATACAACGCCCTGTTTGGTATGTACCTCTCAAGACATCTGCAACAACTGGAAAGGCCACAGAAATACCTCACTAAAAGAATCACAGGCCTAAAGCAGATGCCCTACGCTGACTGCCTTAAAAAACTCCAGCTATACTCTTGTCGCATATCGTCTACTCAGAGGCGATCTTTGCTTAACATACAAGGCCATGTCAAACCCAGAGCTGTTGGACATGCTACACTTAAAGAAATCCCAATCCCTCAGAGCCACACGCTCCAGGGATCTAAACCTTGTCATCACAATAAACAAAACATGCTGGAGGGGTAGGTTCCTGACCCAGAGACTCCCCAGACTCTGGAATAGATTGCCCATACATGTCAAGCAGAGTGCCTCTTTGGTCATCTTCAAAAGGAACCTTGACGATTGGATGGGAGAAAGGAAATTCACCCCGGGGATCACGTCAGTCGCCCTGCTAGACAGGGGTCCAGGGAAGTAAATAGTGTGGGAAGAAATAGCCAGGGAATTGTTATGGCTAGGCTTGTATAGGCCCTAGGGCTGATAGCCTAGTACCAACCTATGAACCTATGAGACTGTACTTAACTATGGTCTGGAATTTTAAAAATATGTGGAAGCTTAAAGAAATTCCCTCCATTAGTGTTTCACATACATTTTAAGATACTGCAATTAATTTCCTGTGCCAGCGACCAAGTGATTCATGGCCATTTATCTGTGTAGTGCATTTCATATATGTAGGACTTGAAGGCCTCTTTGCTTCAAATTAGTGATCATTTTAGTGAAACTAGACATCATAAGACATGCAATATCTTGTAAAAGAAAAGCCAATTTCCACAGCCATATTTTTTTATTTGGGTGGGGTGAACAACCATGTAAGGCTCATTCAGATAAAGCTGAGATACATGTGGCATCAAACAAGACATTTATAGATCATTAACAAAGACTGCATCACTCAGTTTGAAATTACCATTTTTGACATGCCACATTCTGGTTGTCCAGTAGAGGGCACATTTGTTCTGTACACAATGCATAATGGATTTATATAATTTCTGTGTGTGTGTGTGTGTGTGTGTGTGTGTGTGTGTGTGTGTGTGTGTGTGTGTGTGTGTGTGTGTGAGACTGGTGAACACTTTACTCCTCTAGAAGAAACTTCAATTTTGGCATTATGTTTAGTGTATACTTTTAAAATTATGGTAGGTATGTTTAGGATGTGCTTTGTAAGATGCACTTGGAAAGAAAAATATGATGTCTTTATATTCAAACATTCTTCTCTTCTGTTTTTTTTTTTTTTTTTTTTTTTTTTTTTTTATTAATTTAAGCTCAGAGCAAGGCTGGTTGGTGCACCTCCACCATTTTGATGTTAAAGAACTCCTAAGTGTTTATGACATGAAAAAGTCTTCAGTCTAAAAAGCATCAAGACATTTGCTAACATGTAGCAAAGAACCTTAATAGCTATTTGCTGTAGTTCACTGATTACCAAAATAAAAAAAGTCCCCAATCTAAGTAAAGATATATTATGCATACTATCTATATAAAACACCTTTACTGAACTATGTTAAATACCATTACTAAACTACTGAAAAGACATAAATTAGCTCCTTGCTTGAGTTATTAACAGACAAATACCAACTGACTGACATGCCAGCTAAAACGATTGCTGATACTGCTTGCAGGAACCAAGTGGCACCACTTCTAATGTGCCAGTTATATCCCCCCCCAACAGCTTGCTTCCAGGGCAGTCAAAACCTTCAGCTCTCCCTTGCTACAGCTTTGCTAAAGCTAAAATGACAGGTACTTTCTGCCTTACATGTCAACTATCAGAAAGTAGGTGCTAGCATTACATATTTGAAATTCATTAACTGTTAGCTTATTTAAGTGGTTCTTTATTGAGTGAGCATATTTAATATAGCAATAACCCACGCCTGGGTGCGGGTAATGCTGGATTTACCCACGGTTGGCATGGTTTGGTCACAAGGGCGAAGCCCGAGGGACGAAACAAAGCCAACTGTGGGTAAATCCAGCATTACCCACACCCAGAAGTGGGTTATTGCTATTATACAATGACATTATTTAAGAAAAAAAATAATTACTTTTCTTAAATAATGGCATTGTATAATGCCTCCTTGCTGCCCTTCCTCAGCTGTCTGGTATTCTGCGGCAGTTCTGATGTACTGCACATGTGTATGCCTATGCAGTACATCAGAGCTGTGGGAAAAAGCAACGGAGAAAGCAAGATCTCCGTTGCTTTTTACTGTTTCGCTATGTTAAATGGGTTTAACATAGTGAGACAGCTTTAAAATAAGCAACGGAGAATCTCTGTTGCTTATTTTAAAGCTGTCTCGCTATGTTAAACCCATTTAACATAGCGAGACAGTTTTGAAAAAAGCAACAGAGAAAGCAAGATCTCCATTGCTTTTTACACACTGGGTCGCTATGTTAAAGGAGTTTAACATAGCGACACAGCTTTAAAAAAAGCAACGGAGATCTCCGTTGCTTTTTTTAAACCTGTCTCACTATGTTAAACTCCTTTAACATAGCGAGACAGTGTTTTAAAAAAGACTTATGCTAATGGAAAAAGTCCGGGCGACCGGACCTTTTTCCATTAGTATAAGTCGATTTACTATGTGCATGCTGACCAATCAGCGTGCACGTTTTGGAATATTAATGGGGGGTGAATAAGCCCTTCAGGCAAAACCAGTTTTTGTTTCTTGCCTGGGTTTCTTTTGCCTGTAGTTTAAGTTTGCAGTGCTAGATTCTTTGTTGTTTAGTTGACTTCCTTTATTGTTTCTGGAATACTTGTACTATTTTTGTATGTTTAAAGTTTCAACAAACAACGAATTTGAACAGAGAAAACAGGCAAAATATGTTTTATTATCAAAATAGTGAAGCACTTTCATCTTGTACAATTTTAAGTTTTGGAATTGTACAAGATGAAAGCACTCACTATTTTGTTAATAAAATGTATTTTGCCTAGTTTCTCTGCTCATATTCGTTGTTTGTTGGATTTTTATAGCATTTGTGTGTTTCCTGTTGCTGGTTTGCATATGTTTAAAGCTTGCCAAAACACCATTTGATGTGCCACCTTGAGCACATATGATTAAAATGTCAGATGCAGTGGTCTGATTATTTTACCCATTTGTTAACCATGTAAGCCCACTGGACAAACTGTCCCTTTTTATGGGGTAACCCAAGGACATTGCCTAGTTAAGAGTCTTGCTCAGAGTTACAGATTGTGCAAAGGTGAAGGTGGAAGGACTCAAGCCCTGTATCCTAGGCACATTAAACACTTACTTCAGAGCTTTACTCCTCTGCACTATCAGAGTTAATTATCTGGGTCTAATAGTGCCAAGTGGAGGTTTAGGACTACAGGATCCAGCTCCGGCCTTTCGCCTTGGTGGGAGTTTTTTTACCCTTAGTACAGATAGATTGCAATGTGTCAGACATGGCACTAGGTTAGATTTGAGAGGATCAATCCAGCCATCTGTAGTAGGACATCTTTATTATGAGCTTCCAAGTCTTGCTTCTCCATATCTCAGTAGCAGCCCAACAATGAGTCTCCATCAATGCAATCCACAGCTGCATAAGAAGAAGCCTACAACTTGGCAGGTAATGCTGGGGGTGAGGAGCTAGCAAGCAGGGGGGGGGGCAAATGTGGATACAAGGATGGTGTTGGTCAGATTGCCAGTTGGCCAGCTGACTTGGTAACCCCATGTATTATGCAAAGTAAAGACTTTTTTGAACTGAGAACTCTACATCTTACATAAAGCAGGCCTTTGCTTTGATAGTGACAAGTCAGACATATAAATAAATACTTACATAAATATAAGCCCCACATAAAACTTTAAAAACGTAGAATGGGTTACTATTACTGATGTTGAAGAGCATCGATTGTGGATGGCATTACTCTTCTGTCTGCAGTGGAGGAGATTATCTGATGTGGGTAATCTTCCTTGGAACCAAAGACAAAGTAAAGTTGTTTAGGAAAAAGGAAAAAATACAACCTAGCCAAACTATTATTTGTGTTTATCTAATTGCATCCCATCCAAGGTGTGAGCTACTGGTCAAACCACTTTTTGTGTTTATCTAATTGCCTCAGGGTCTAACTTCTTTTATACTACTGGTATAAGGAGTTACATTTCTGTGAGATTATTCAGTATCATAACTGCCTCCTTGTAGCCTGGCTGTGACTGATTCTATAGCCATTTGGATACACAAATCTGATACAAGTATACTTTTTTGCACTTGATCTGTTTCAGTGATAGTTACAAAACTGTACTACATTTATTTATTTGCTTGATTGAATATTGGTGGTCTCTGCCTGAATTTTGTTTTTCCCACCCTTCTGCCAAAGTGTTGCTGAATTTTTAAACTTGGTGTGTTTGGAATTGCCCTCCCTTGCTGTAAATTTAATTTTGGACATTCCTCCCAGTCCCATCTCATTAGTGCATTCTACTGTGTACAGAGAGAACATGTGGGAAAGCCAACCCCTTAGCTTCTTAATCTCGAATTATCTTCTCTTTCCTCCCTCTCCAATTAAAAATACACTCAATTCAGCTGTTTTTACTGTAATTGTGTTCTTCCTGCTGTATTACCTTGTTTTGCTTTGCTACTTGTTCTTATGTGTTCCAGTGCTTTTATTCTGCTGCATTTATTGCCGCTTGTTAGTAGCCTAATTAAATTTGCCTGCTATTTTAAGCCTCTTAGTTTTGTTTTTTAGCACTTGGTCTTCAGGCCAGTTATTTTACATTTAAGAAGGGTTTTGTGGTCTGCACTCTTGTGGACAAACTCTTATCAAAACCCTCTCTCCATAAGTCTGTCCAAGTTTTCAGAACACTATGTCTGAACAATTCCCATCAGTTTTTGCTGTCAGCCTGGATGACATGGACATACTTAGACAGTATAGCAACTGCCTCATGTTCACAGACAACCCTCTTCTCCTAGCACATAATTATTCTACTTGTGAGAAATACATCTACATCAGTAACCTGGAGTCCATGCTCTCTCGTGCCACAGTCAGTACTCCTGAAAATGAGGAGATTGCCAGCACAAGCACACACCACCCACATCACACAGCTAAGCACAACACACACCCACCAATGCAGAGGCCCTCAATAAAAACATACCCCAACATCAGAGATCTCCAAAACACACACACAACCATTCCACACACAACACCAAATACATCACAGAGAGCAGACAACACACCAGTGTCTCACAAACACAGCCCATAAGGCATAGCAATAAACCAAACATACTAGTCATCGGTGACTCAGTTGTGAGACACACCATGTCCCCCTCACCAGGCTTGACAAGGAGAAGGTCACAGTCAGTTGTCTGTCAGGTGCCAAAATCCACCACATCACACACACACTTAAGTCTCCGCAAAAGATACATGTATGGTTCTGTCATTATCCATGTTGATGTGAATGACATGATGAGTTCTCAGAGTATGTGTCCCAGGTTTGTATGACCCTAGCCCTAAGCAGCATTCTACCTTCAAGAATGATACCCCAATACCAACAAAAAGTAACTGACTTCAACAATTGGCTTAGTTTCTTCCAAGGGGATCCAGTATCTGTCTGCCTGGGATGACATGGTTGACAGGCCTTGATGCTTTGCCAGAGATGGCCTCCACCTGTCGCACCTGGTATTCCAGATTCTGGCTAATGGTCTTGACTATCCCATTGTGCCTTTTTAAGGGAATGTCCCAAAGACAAATCTTCCAACATAAAAGATCTGTCAAAAAGCAAATTGAAGGTCATGATGCTTAATGCTAGGAGCCTTAACCCAAAAATGCACTCACTGGAAGTTCTCCTCTCGCTCTCCTATGATCCTGTGACATGCTTCACTTCTCCACCTTCAGTGTGTACAGGAAAATAAGAATACCTATATGGTAGTGGCAGACTGCCTAATACACTAAGAGTTACTTAAAATTCACATGAATCGCTAACAGTACCATTTCTAATAAAATTCGCATGTATTGCTAACAGTACCATTTCTAATATAGCTCTTCTGTAATGAAAAACATACTTGTAAACAGTGATGGGGCACAATAATATATAATTTTTAAAGAAAACATTTGACAAAAAAGACACATATCTATCCCACTTTTCCCCCCTTCTTCCCTGTAATGGTTGTGTGTGTCTATGTGGAGTGGCAACAAATGACTTCAAAGCAAGAGGGGGGCTGCAGGAAGCAATTGAATGGCTGGACTCAAATACAGTACGGTGGTGCTGTATTACCCCAGGTCAGTAATCGTTATCTATGCTCAAACAGATGTGCTCAATCACTTTCATCCACAGACTGCTTCAGTACAAACCCACTTTACTGACTATATACACCTTAGATGTCTAGTTGCAATCAATACTCCATGAGTCCCCATGACACGATGGAATGGGTAATGTCTATGATGGAATGTCTGCTGGGAGAGGCACAGCATCCATGTGGCCATAGGTCCACAACATCATCTGCTGTTAGCCAATATGGCCATGCCCTATTTCATGACTGTAGTAGCACTACTTCTACCTGTTACCCACTGGTTTCCCCTGCACTCCCTCAGTGTCATCCTCTGTTTTCCCCTCACCCTCAAATGACACCATCCAGACAGATTACTTCTTTCTTGTTTTTTCATACCTCGTCTTACTTTTTACCCCTCCCCCATGCTTTTAGACTCCACTATAATTTCAAGTCTGGAGGGAGTAACCAAATTAAAGATGACACCAGACGTCATAGAGTTGTAGAAGCACTGATGTACATCTTGTTTTTTTTTTTAAACTAACTTTTGAGTTGGTAATGGCTTGAACAATGTAATCGATCCTTCTGGGAATACTGCCTATCTGCCTTCATAACTCTCCAAAAAGACAGTTAACTTCTGTGTACCACCCTGGTGTTAGTTTGGGATGAAAAGTAAAAGAACAAATGGACAGAGGCATATATTATACTGCTGTGGGTCTGGAAGAAGAAGAAACCAAATCACCTGAATACAATTCACAAAAAGAAAAGGACTTCACATAAAAGGAATGAACAGCCAAAAACTCAACATGGGAACCAAGTGCTGTTATAGTGCAACACTCTGCCGATGATCAGTTGCTATCGCACATATCCTGCACAAACAACCACAGACAGCTACTTACTGAGTCCAGTGCTGATACTGAACTGTTACAGAAAGTAAGAAAAAAATATTCACACTATTTCTGCAAAGCCATAATAATAAATGCTTATTTTAAACAAATGACAACAGTGTTAGTCACTTATCCACAAACAACATCCAGCAATTAAAAGCCAACTTTGATAGAAAATACCTCAGATTTTGGATGTAATAAAATAAAAATAGCAACAATTGGACAAAGTGGTTTATTTTAACTCCCCCCCCCCCTCATATACAAAAATGTGACCATTAATTCTTTCCACATTAATCCATTCAGTAGTTTAAAAACGTTGTCTAAGGTTGTATCTTCTGGCATTTAAGCCCTAACTTTGAGAGGATTTCTGTCTATACACACTGAGCAGAGTGGAGGAGGGGCATTGACTACAACTCTGATCTGAGATCAGTATCCTGTTTTTTGGCTTATTTATACTGGTTATTGCTTCTAGCAATTTATATGTAGCACTTTTTTATTGCCTGCTGCATACCTTTTACTGTATTTTATTTATATTAACAAATCTGCACAGGTAACTGATTTCTTTTCAGTTAAAAGCATTTTGTTGAGTCTCCTTGCTCCTTTATCTGTTTAAAAACTTTCATTTTTATGGCTCACTGCTGTCATAAAGATTTCTGTAGTGTTTACTGTCTAAAAGAGAGTAGGCTAATAGCTTTAGTATTGGTCTCCACCCTCCCCTCCCTGTTGTGTCTTGTAGTTATACTTGGTGGCTACCTACTGTAAATTTGATCTGGGACACTCCTCCCAGTCTATAGCTCATTCTACCCTACTGTAAATTTGATCTGGGACACTCCTCCCAGTCTATAGCTCATTCTACCTAATACAGAGAGAACATCTGAGAAGGCCTTCTGTTCCTCCTTTCTCCCTTTATTTAAAACAAAAATTGGCTGAATCTCCTTATGTTCTGATTGTGCTTCTCAAACATTTTGGAAATAGAGTATATTTTAGTGCATTTATTAAAGCTGTATTTTGCATTTATTAAAGCTGTATTTTTCTTAATATTGCTTCAACTCAAGTGCTCTAGGTTGCACTGCATTTGAATTAAGTGGGTTTTAGCTGCTTTTATATATATATATATATATATATATATATATATATATATATATATATATATATATATATATATATCTCTATTTTAGACTTCTCTGTATATGTAGACTAGCTACTTATTCTACTGTATTACTGCCTCATAAATCGTTTTTCAGTTGTGCACTTGCCTTGCTTCATTTAAAAAGTTTTAAATTGCTAATTTTGTAGAGTTTTAATTGCATTTACGGTTTAGGACTAAACACTCAAGTGTGTTAGCCTTTTCTGTGGTTATTTACTGTATTATTGCATTGTTTAGCCTGTTAAAACCAAAACAAACAAAAAAAAAAACAAATAAACACTATTTTGTTTGCTCGTTTCCCACCTTTCCTTGCCAGTATAGTCCAGATCCCAGGCATTAAAGGTTTCAGGACTTTATTTTCTTTGTTCAGAGCTATCCAGACCTTGCTGTGGTAGAGGGAAGTCCTACTGCTTACCAGTGGGACTGGTGAGCATTGTACTGCCTATCTAACACTAGAGGAGTGGTTTCCAGCTCTGAAATTGTAATTTTATTAGCCTTTTTGGACTGATTCTATCCCTTTCAACTTTCTGGCTTAGAAACACATGTGTTTGTGCATTTTTTGCATTGTGCAGCACTGCAGGGTTACAGTTAAACTATTCCAGAAAGTCTGCTTTTTAAATTTTCCCTTAGAACTAGCTGGTTTCTCAGTAGTAGCACTAATATCTGAACCCCTGTGACTAGCACTTGCTCTAGAACCTGCTGGAAAGCACTAGGAAGCCTAAAACTGATACAAGCACTCAACTCTCCTTGTCAGTAAGGAGAAATTAATCATAGGCACTAAACAGCCTATAATTGCTAAGTACCTTGCAAAGGTAAGGGAAAACAGCTCTTGTACTTTACAAAAAGAGCACCTAAACAGGCATGTCCAAGGGTCAGCTTCCGGTGATTTCTCCTGTCCACCTGGTGAATCTGGACATACTGGCGCAATGCAGCAATTGCCTCATGTACACAGACAACCCTCTCCTCATACTACCCAACACTACAACCTGCGAGAGATGCACTTACATAGCCAAACTGGAAGCAAAGCGCTCTCCAGCCAAGATTGTGCTAGACAGTGAAGAGGAGAAGGTTAACACCTGCACTACACCTCAAGCAACACATAGCCCTTCAAAACCCACACCATCAACACCCACACATAGCAACACTAAACCGACATATGCGGAGGCCCTTAACATTAACCTGCCCAAGCAACAAGGACTTCCGAAGCTGAAACGCAAGCAAACACCAGTCACAACTAAAGTGACACATAGCTCACAACACCTGTGTGCCACCCAACAACAGCCCCAAATCAAGACAATGTACCCAACACTTTAGTCATAGGTGACACACCGATGTTCCACTCACCAGGCTGAACAATGATACCACAGTATAAGGACAAAATGGTTGACTTCAACAATTGGCTAAGCTTCTGGTGTCATTCAAAGGGGATCCAGTATCTGTCGGCCTGGGAAGACATGATCGACAAACCATGATGCTTTGCCAGAGATGGTCTGCACCTGTCACCCCTGGGATTCAGGTTACTAGCTAAAGCTCTTGCCACCCCTATAGTGCCTTTTTTAGGCAAGGTTCAAAGGACAAAACCACCACCATAACAGATACAATCATGCAAAATCTGAAGGTAATGCTACTCAATGCTAGAAGTCTAAACCTCAAAATGCACTCTCTCGAGGCACTCCTAAAAATGGAGAACATCAATATCCGTGCAGTAACTGAGACCTGGTTCAAGGCTCCAGAGAGCACCCCTGCAATACCAGGCTACAACTCTTAACACACTTTTCGGCCACCAAACCAAGACCGAAACACTAAAGGTGAAGGAGTGTCCATATTCACCAAGGATATTCACACTTCCAGGCTAGTTGCCCAACACAGTGCATCTGAAATTCTCCAGGTGCAACTAACTCTGGGTAAGACTGCAATCCAAATTGCAGCTTGCTACAGATCCCCCACCATGCCCCAAGATTCTCACTACACCTTTCTAAACATACTGGAAAATATTAAGATACAACCAAACACCCTAATACTGGGTGATTTCAACTACCCTGTCATTAACTGGGAAAACTACTCAGGTACCAACACCTTTTCCCAACGGTTCTTGGAATTCATAAATTCCAACGCCCCTGGATCAACTAATCCTTTGTCCCACCAGGGGCTTCAATATCCTAGACCTGGTCATTACCAACATAGGAGACAGATGCTCCACACCAGAGGTCACCCCCTCATTGGTCAGGTATGCCATGAGCAAATCACCCATAACATCCACATCCCACCCCCACCATCCAGTAAGAAAACCTCCGTAGAAAGCTTCTCCAAAGCCAACTTCATGCTACTCAAGTCTGAAGTGACAAACGTCATGACACCCATGCAGACGGGAGCTGAAAGTTCGACTGCTGAATCCTACAATAAGGCACTGTACGAGCACATCCACTCATGCATGAATCGTGCCATCCCAAATAGAACCAAGATGTTCTCCTCCAAAAAAGGAAGCCAATCTGGTGGTCCCCTGCCTTAAACAAACTATACAACAGAAGGAAGAAACTGCTTCAGAAAAGAGGAAAATCCCAGGATGCAAAAAACTCCCTTACCAGCCTCAGTAAGAAGCTGAGATCTCTCATAAAATCATCAAAAGCTAGTTACAAAAATAAAATTGCCAAAGATTCCAAAGACAACCACAAGGCATTCTATAGTTATGTCAAGAATCTAAATGGCAATGTTCAGATCTGCTCTGAGCTTCAGCAGAATAGCATTAAATATACTGATCCCAAAAGATATTGCCAATATCCTGGCAGATCAATTTAGTGCCAACTTCACCCCCTCTCACCCCCTAAAGGGTCCATCTCAATACCAAAAGATTGCCAAATTCTGGTAATCATGGCCACACAGGTAGAAACCGCACTCTCCAAAGCTAAGAATACAGCATCCATGGGACCAGATGACATCCCGGGCTGTGTACTACATGAACTACAAAATAAACTGGCACCTCACCCAAGTGTCATGTTTAATCATAGCTTCACCTCAGGCTTCATGCCCACTGAGTGGCGCACAGCTACAGTTATCCCACTCCACAAGGGGGGGATCCACCTTCGATCCTGGGAACTACCGTCCCATCAGTCTGACGAGCCTGATCTGCAAGGGCATTGAACACATTTATCATGGAAGTTATAAACAAAGACATTGGCAACCTTCAAACACTGGACCCCACCCAGTTTGGGTTTGTGAAGGGCGGATCTTGTCTTCTGAACCCAATTAACTTCTTCGAATCAGTCTCCAGAGCTGTGGACAAGGGTAAGGCGGTCCACACTGCCTATCTGGACCTTGCCAAGGCCTTCAACACCATCCCCCACTCTGGAATCATAGATAAACTTACTAAGCTGTGCATAAATCCCTACATCACTCAATGGGTTGCCAACTGGCTTACTGACAGAACCCAGACTGTAAAAGTAGCCAACTCCAAATCCAGCTCCAGACAAGTGACAAGTGGACTACCTCAGGGTTCAGTCCTGGGACTGCTCTTGTTTGGCATCTACTTCTCTGAAGTACAAACCAACACTAAGGGACTCTGGCTAACAAAGTTCACAGATGACTGCAAACTGGGAGCCATTATTGAATCCCCAAATAATGTTGATATTCTACAAAAGGGCATTACAGAAACAGATGCTTGGTGCCAGAGCCATGGGCTCAAGCTTATTGCCAAGAAATGTATAGTTATCCCCTTTGGGAAAAAACATGTACCAGTGAATTACCACATAGGTGGCAGTACACTAAACACCGAAAGTGTGATGAGAGGCATAGGGACACAGGTGGACAGTGGTCTCACCTTCGATAACCACATTGCCACAACAGTCAGGAAATCCTTGTATGTGGCACACCTCATCACTAAGGGCTTTTCATCTAGAAAAAAGGAGGTCATTGTCCCATCCCTCATTAGACCCATTATAGAGTATAACGCCCCATTTCGTATGTACCTCACAAGACATCTGCAAAAGTTGGAAAGGCTGCAGAAATACCTCACTAAAAGAATCACAGGCCTAAAGCAGATGCCATATGCTGACCGTCTAAAAAAACTCCAGCTATACTCTGTGGCATATCGTCTACTCAGAGGCGATCTCTGCTTAACATACAAGGCCATGTCAAACCCTGAGCTGTTGGACATGCTCCACAAAGAAATCCCAATCCCTCAGAGCCACATGCTCCAGGGATCTAAACCTTGTCATCACAATGAACAAAACATGCTGAAGGGATAGGTTCCTGACCCAGAGACTCCACATACTCTGGAATAGACTGCCCATACATGCCAAGTAGAGCGCCTCCTTGGCCCTCTTCAGAAGGAACCTTGATGATTGGATGGGAGATAGGAAATTCACCCCAGGTATCATGTCAATCGCCCTGCTAGACAGGGGTCCAGGGAAGTAAATATTGTGGGAAGAAATATCCAGGGAATTGTTATGGCTAGGCTTGTATAGGCCCTATGGCCGATAGCTTAGTACCAACCTATGAATCTATGTATGCACAGGCAATAAATGACACTATTTCCCCATTAACCCTTTCGGTAGTTTGTCCATATCTGCACAAGCATTTCACAGACATTAAAATGAAGCATTTCTTCCATCAACCTTTCAGTAGATTGTCCGTGTTTGCATAAGTACTTCACTAATATCAAAATTAATAATTTCCTCTAGCGATCCCTTCAGTTGTTCTCACTCTCACACACATACACACACTAAGTGCTTAGCATCTTCCACAAACAGTGCCAGCAAAAAAAAAAAAAAACTTTAAAATAAATATTTTCCTGCACTTGTGCTTCCTCTTCCATGTTAACTACTTCCTTGTACTTGGCTCAGGCTGCCTCAGACAGTCTGAGCCAATAAGAAGGGTTCCTTGCTACATTATCTAGCAGTCCAATGAATTGTTCATTGAACGATTTGCTGAATGCTGCTGGTCAAACCCTATCAATGGTCCGCAAGCTTAATGCTAGACTGTTTTCAAAACAGCCCAGTAAGTTTAAGAAGCTGATTTTTTTTTTTTGTTAGCTTGTTTCAGATCTTCAGAAAGTGTTTCTCATTTTAGGTGGGGGCTGCAGCCCAGCAGTCCAGTACCATAAGCCGCTCCTGTCTGTGTATATGAAAAAATATATATACATTATATATATTTACACACATATCTGTATACACATATTGACAAAGAAAGTGTATATACACAGTATGTGTGCGTGAGGGGGTGTAGCACAGAGTGGTGGATCTCACCCTAGGATGTGTCAAAATTGGATGCTGTGTAAATAGTATTATATCGTGCGTTGAAATGTTTTATAAATAATGTAAACATTGCTGTAGAAAATGTTTTGTAGTTTAAAAAGACAGGTATGTCTCTGTACTAGGTAGAGCAGTTCCTTTAAACAGTCCTGGTGACATGCAATTAACGGATTAGTTTAAAGTATGGGCAATTGCCCTACAGATGAGAAGTTAGCACCTCTCACTGCAGGCGAGTTTAGCGTCTAGAACAGCATTTCCTCTAAATGTGTTGGAAGGAGGAGGCTGTGAGAATCTGGAAATATTTTCCTGAATACTTCAGCCAGGAGGAGCTGCCTGAATTAATTTTGGGTAGAAATAAAGTGGTATGAAGCTGGCAGAGGTTGTGTGTTATTTTTGCTTCAGAGTTTACTCAGTGTTTGGTTGTGCATGTGAGAGAACTAAGCAGAAATTTGGGACAGGGAAATTTTACATAGAGTTGAGGCTTTTGCTAAACTGCATATTCACCCACATTAAATAAAGTGGTTCAGTATCACCTGCCACAGAATAAGGCTCTACAATACTTTGTCAGACAGTTAAGGTTTCACAATTTGACATTCTTTCTCATAAGATTTAAGATGCAGTTTTGAAGTCAGAGTGTCAGACACTTTAACATACACGTCAAAGGGCAGGGCAGCTCAGATCACTTTGCCAGCTGACAGGCTGAAATAAAATGATAGTGGCACGTGGATTTTACATTTACTATATACTGTAGCTCCATCTCATTTTAGTACATGCTTTTATACTTGAACCTTAAGACCTTTTTCATTCCTGTTTCCACTGAAGGGCTCAGCAGCCATTCAGACAAGCTAATCCCAACTCCAGAGTTGAGAATGAAGGCAAGTAGGTAGTAAATAAATGTTCCATAGGACATCTTTTTTTAAAGAAATAAGGGTTAGCTATAAGAATAAGGCAGTTATTTACATATTTTATGACTCAAGATCCCGACCATATTAGACAAAACCAGTATCTGCAGCAGTTTCAGTTCTTATTTGGAATGAATGTCTTATATTAGTGGCCAAGGTCATTTGTGTGTTAAGGCCATATTAGACAGAAACATTCATTTGTGTGTGTGTTAACGATGAAAGACAAAACTTGAAATTTAGATATAGGTCAGGATTCACAGACATTTAATGCATTGCACAGCGCGAGTTATCATGTTGTAGAGGTAAACTGGAGGGTGCTGGTGATTATGACTCAAGACAGTGAGATCACACAAAGGTCAAAATAATGCAGCATGCAGTGTATGTTAACAAGTGCATAATAACATGGAAAAGAGGAACCTTTTTGTAAATAATTCTAACAGTCTATACAAGTGATGTCAAAAATTGCAGACCAATTGGAAAATATATAAAAAAAGTGTGCAGTAGCACATTTTTCCCCAATGGGCCCAGATTATGGGTGAAAAAAGTCCGTCAACCAGTCCACTCACCCAGTTACCAACATGCAAATAATTAACTAATTAAAAATAAGTCAATAAATACCTACGTTTTACACTGATCATTGTGGTGAAAGTGAGGGGAGTAAGGCTAGCATTAGCAGCAGCAGCAGCACATGTTATCAGCTGTCACCAGAGTCAGGAAACTGAAGCCATTCAGGCCAAAGGAGGAGTCACAGTCTGACATACCACCAGCTCAGTGACCAGCACATTGTGACCATTCATGCCAAAGGAGTTACAGACAGAACCTGACATACCAGCAGCTCCATGACCAGCACATTGCGATCAGTGACCAGCATGTTGTGACCATTCATGCCAAAGGAGGAGTTACAAACAGAACCTGACATACCACCAGGTCAGTGACCAGCACATTGCAGCCATTCAGGCCACAGGAGGAGTCACAAACACAACCTGACATACCACCAGAGCTCAGTGACCAGCACATTGCGACCATTAATGCCAAAGGAGGCATCACAGACATAACCTGACATACCATCAGCTCAATGACTAACACCCCTTAGAGCTTTTCGTTGTGGACAGCGAGATTGTAGGGGGTAGTGTTAAACTGTCACTCACAAGCAGAACTGAGAGGGATGCATGCTATGACAATTTATGTGGATACTAGCTTTAACCATCTTTGCTATAGGGGCCTTTAAGCAACCTATTGGGTACACATCAGGGATATTGCTGGCATCAGCCTCATGAATCCTAAATCAGTTCCCTGACATTAGGCTGTATCATATGGAGAAGCACATCTGTTTCCCCAGGACTGCAGAAAAGGCATCCAGCATCATGTAGGTATTTTACAAAGAAACCTGTTTTTCTGGGGTCCTTGGAGACTTAGCTTGCACACACATTCACATCAAGACCCCATTTGGTTCACTGGTCCAGGGAGACTGTGATAACAAACGGAAAGGGCTTCCACTCCCTGAACTATTTATAATGCATCTGTCAGCCACACAAGGACTTTCCCATGATTCCTACATCTGGCACACATCCATCCTAAAGCTTCCTGCAAGGGGATGTGCCACAGGGTATTCCAGTTGTTAGCTTTAAACATATGTCTGTACACACAGGTACCATGCAAGCAGGGAGCAAGTCACATATAATAGGTTGCTTGTTGTATGTGCTACAGGTGATGCTGGATCAGTTTTAGATCCATGGCTGATAACCCTATATGCAAACCCTTGACCATGCAGGAAATGTCCTATAATGCAATACATTCAGAAATGTGAAATGTAGTGGAGCATGTGTTTGGTCTATTCAAGCAACACTTCCATTGTATGGACAAATTATGAGGGGGCACTGCAACAAAGTCCAGACATTTCTGCAACAAAAAAGATTTTTGTTGCGTGTGCCATGCTGCACAACATGGCACTGAGCAAAACGATGAAGTAGTGGGTGAACATCTTGTAAGGTTTTTCCATATCAGTTGAAGCAGCAGCAGATAGATAGGGTGGAGATATAGGAGGGGGGGGGGGGGAACCTCAGCAGCAGTAACACAGCCAAGGCAAAAATGAAGGTAATACATTGCAGCACTAGCAAATAGACATTGCTGTCTGTGCTATGGGCCACAATATAAAATACATAATAAAATAATGCATGCATTAACGCACTCAGGCTATGCAGGGCAGTGCATTGACTGGCCATGCTGTGCATCAGACATCACCATACTCACACAGATTATAAGGTGGGCAGGTTAAGTCATCATCACTTTCACAAGTGGAGGAACAGAGTGAAAGGTGACTGTAACATTATAGTAAGGGGTAGGGTCATGGATATAAGCATGGAGGTCACCTATTCTGGGAGTAAGGAATCACATTGTCCAGTGGTGGAATCAAGCTGCATTGACAGGTTGGCATGCAGTGTCATGGTTTGATGCAGTCAGTGGCGGGAAAGGTGGAGAATTACAGGACCATGAGCATCCACATTGATGGAGCATATCATGTGGTGAGCCTAACACCAAAAAAACAAATAAATAGGTTCATAGGTTCATAGATTAGTACTAAGCTAACTGCCCTTGTGAGCCATTTTAAGCCTAGCCAATTATCCCTTGTGAGACTCAAACCCTGCAACTTGTGTTTGTAAGGCAAACGCCTTAACCATTAGGCCACCCAAATAAAAAAAAAATATTGTCCACAGACTGGTTGACACCCATGAGTGGAGCCGGCAGGTTCTGTCCCCATCAGTGATAGTGATACTGCCTGAATAATGGTATGTATATTCTGACTTGGGACAGACTTTGGCTGATCTCCATCCATTTGGAACCTCTTATTACCTATGGCAGCAGATGATATAGTGGTGGGACTTTGTCTCACAAAGGAAATATATTCTACCAGTGATCTCAGCATTGTTTGCTTAGTATCCCTTAGTGTGGTGCACATCATCCCTTAAGCCATGGGGCACATTCATCATCTCCGCAATGCTGTGGATGGCAGCAGATTGTGGCTTAATCACCAATCTTCACAGCCCCTGGCTAATACCAAGTGTCTTAGCCATAACATGGATGGCCATATTATTGACGGTCCTGGAGTCACAGCATCACCTAACCTCCCCTGTAACTATCCATTATGGTGGCTATGCTCATCTTAGTGACAGTGTGCAACACTGGGGGTACAGGTGAACCCTGTGAGACATTCTCATATACAAGGTGTCCATTATGCCCTGCTGAGGCTTTGTGTTCTGCCTGTGCCTCTACACAAAAAAAAAAGAGTCTTTATCATGATGGTGTGAGTGGTTTTTGCTCCTGTAGTGTTACAGATAGTGCCTCTATTTCATAGGAACCTATCGCTTGCACACTGCCATCACTGTTAGCCACAGGTGTAGCACTGACACCAACCCAGTGTTGACCTGTTCTTGTGATGGTCCTCCAACAATGGAGCCCGTGAAATCAGGAATTCACACAAAATCAGTTCCTACTCACATACACAAGCCTGTATACCCCCTATGGCATGCACAGTAATGCACATTAAAATATCACTATAGTCTACATTGGCAGCCATACCTAGTCATGCAAGTTATTGCAGTTACAGACCACAGATAAATGGAAGAACAGATTTACAGGTGGACCTTGGCAATCCCTCTCTTCAAAGATGCAGCAAATTGTGCTAGATTGTTCTGCAATGGATAGAACTATCATTTTTTTGTTTGGCTGACACAGTGGTGTTTGGTGTGAGCCCAACTCCCAAATCCAGATCACCACCCAGAGTATGAAAGGCCACTCCCTCAGCTGGAAAATAAGATAAAAAAACTCCTTAGCCTGGGTGAATCACTTCAGGGTTGGTGGTCCACCCTATGTGGTGGACTTGTCTGTTGCAATATCCAGCGACATTTTCTTTGGGTGGAGTATCATATGCATAAGCTTTCACTGAACCTGTTGTAGACAGGCAACATGGCTGCCTAGAGCATTCACATTCTGCACCATTCCCTGCTAAATCTAGTCCTAATAATGCATTTCTTTAGCTCCTTTGCCCACTTCATTTTCCTGGTTAGTGAACTCTTCCAGGCATTGTGTCCCTCTTGTGGCCATACCTGTGGGTGAAACAAGAGTCAGTAGGTGTGAATAGTATGCTGTGGGATGTCTGTACCTAGGGGTTCAGCAACCCCTCCTCATGCACCTGTTTACAGATGTAGCCAGTTCTATGCACAGCTTTCCCCATTTATTACTGTAGCAATGTCACAGGCTCCTCACTCTTCCTTTGTGCAACTCCTTATCCATTGCATTTAGTGCTATGCATGTTAGACCTATATTGAAACATCAAAAAATATAAGTGTCATGATGGATTTTCTCTAGAGAATTATTTCAGACATTACATCTGACAAAATGGATTTCTGAATTTCAGACCAGAAAAATGTTCATGCTGTAAGCTAGACAGGCTTATAATAGAGCATTGTTCTGAAACAAAGGAGACCACAAGGGCCTTTTTAAGCCTAGCCATGCATCCTAATTCTCTGACAAGTTCTGATACCCTAGATAAGTGTAAGCATGGGCCTGCGAGATGAACCATTTACAGGTGCGTCTATATCACGTTATCAAAAGTTTACTTAATCCAATGAATAAAGGTCAGACTTTATTGATCAATTAAGTAAAACATTGAATAACGTAAAAAAAAAAAAAAAGAAACTAAATGGCATAGGCGGTGGGGGGGGCAAGCCCCCCTGCACCCCCCACACCCACCCTACTTAAATATACCAACTCCGAGATGGCACTACATTGAGGTAAACAGAAGTCTGCCCTTATGGAGATTTCCATTTACTTGCACAATGTTCTTCACTTTCGATATTGTTGTGCCAACAATATCGGACTCGATATTGTCAGCTTACGACAATGTGAAGTAGACCCTTTACAGGTTACCTCTGTCCATTACAGACATAGGTGCCAAACCAGGGATGAATTTCCGTTTTCCCATCCAATTGTCCAAGTTGCAGAGAGGAACTCTGCTTCACGTGGATGGGGAGCCTGTTCCATAGACGGGATAGTCTCTGCAATACATACCTATCTCTCCAGCAGGTCCTATTTATATCACAGGCAAGGTTTAAATCTTTAGATTGGGTAATTCTGGTGCTGTTTGTTTTGTGAATAGGCAGGAGGTCCATCGGAGTGTGGTCTGACAATGCTCTGTATGCCAGACATAGATCTCCCCTCAAAAGCCTGTAGGAGACAGAATACAGGGATAGGACCTTGAGGCGGTCTGCATAGGACACATTACTTACATCTGTATTCTTTTAGTGAGGAACTCTGTGGACATTCCAGTTGTTGGATATGCCTGGTTAGGTACATACCAATGGGGGCATTGTACTCAATGATCGGTCTGATGAATGCCGAATACAGTGGAACAATGACTTCCTTGGACTTAGATGACATACCTTTGTTTATAAGTTGAGCAACATAGAACGATTTCCTCACCACTGTAGACATGTGGTGATCAAAGGCTAGATTACTGTGTGTCCTAAGTCCCTGACTACTGGGTCAACTAAGGGGTGTGTTGTCAATATGATGGTTACCAGGGATGGAGGACTTCCCAAAGGATACTATTATGCATTTATTGGCATTTAGTTTTAGTCCATGACTGACACCAGTTGTTTGTCTGTGTCAGCCCATCCTGGATAACATTTGTGTCAGTGTCAGATTCAATGGCAGCTCCTAAATTGCAATCATCTGCAAGTTTAGTCAGCCAGAGACCACTGACATTGGCCTTGATGTCTGAGAAGTAAATGGCAAAAAGGAGTGGTCAGAGGACTGATCTTATATTGAATACGGCTTTGTTTGAGTAACTATGCAAATGAAATCATGAGAAAGTATAGACTATGTAAAAATATGCTGAATGACAATCTATGCATAATAACTGCACATTTGTACTGGCAGTCAAGGTTGTGAATTGTTATTGGAAGTAATGTTTCAGAAGGAGTTGGATTGTGTATTTAGTTCTGTAGTTCTGCTGTGTTAGTTTCTGTCTAAGCTTGTTATTAGTATAGTTTAGATGTTCTGATGTTCTGATATCTATTTGGAAAATAAATATTTTTTCAAACGGCTTTCAAAATCATTGGTTTTATACTAATGATTAAAAACAACAAACTTAACATTTGGCAGAATAACCAGGAGCTCTGGAGATGCAATAGCAAACATTTCTTTGTTGAAGGACTGAAGGGCTGACCCAAGGAATTCAGCCAGAGAAAGCAGTGATAAAAACATGAAGGAGAAAGGGGATCCCAGATCTTCAAACTAGCCAAAGCAAACAGAGCCTGAAGCATGTCCAGTGACGACGATGGAGGAAGGCTAAAGCAGCAAGTGATCAACTCACAAAGGGATGGAGCTTGAAAAACAATGGAGCTGCATTACAGGTACCAACTTCAGTATTTCTTTATTAGATGTATGGACTGAGTCTCAGTTATCAACAAGAATTTCTGTTGGAGGTAAACCTTTAATGAGCATTAATGATATCCTGAATGGTAACGTAATCTCTGTCAAGCAGCAGGAACAAAGTGAAAAAAGAGAACAAGAGATACTTTTTAACTGTTGTGTAGACAGAAACGAATCATGCATAAACAAGCTGATGAATGCAAATTCTCAGGATACTCAGAAGCTGTTTAAGACAGGACTCTTTGCCACTGCAGTTATTATGGCAAAGGAAAACTTTCGACGTTATACTTTTTTGTGTTTACAGAGTTTAGACATGAACTGGTTAAAAGTCTCTAGAGCAGTAGTGCACAAGTTGAGTTCATCACATGATCCTTGTTGTTTTGAGCTGCCCGAGGAAGATGGATGAAAATATGTTGCAATTAAAAATAGACAGTATTTTGCCTACCAATATTTTTCAATGTTTCTATTCCCAGATAAAGCAAGACTGAATGGTGTCTGGACCATTTAAAAAGAAAATAATCCATTCTGCATTTCATTTTGCAAGAGATAAGACTGTGCCATAAATCCAATAGCTCGAACAGAAGCAGGTCAGATGTAATGAGAGAACTTTCCATTGATTCTCAGCCATAAATTCTAAAGCTTCAGACAGGAAAGGTCTGTTGTAAAATGTAGACAAAGAGACTTTCTTACCACCTAGAGACCGTCTGCATTTTGAAACAATAGAGGAGAGAAGAGAAGAAAAAGTTTTGCACAGAAGGAGATTTTGATTTTAATAACCTTTTCTCTCTTTTCAAAGGTTCTATTTGCAGTGACATTTTAAAACAGTTATACTTAAACAGGTCTTAATTTTACAAAGTATATATGTAAGTTAGTAAAAGTTTTCCCCAGTCATTTCAATGCAATGGTCTACAGATTTGGGCAATATGTCAACTGCTGCAGTTATAAATCATCAGTAATTTTTTACGAGTTTAAAAGAAAATTGACTTCATGGGTGGTAATGTGTCAAAGGGCGTTAAATTAATTCCTCACACTTCTACAGAGCGGATCTTTATTTAGTGCTAATGTTACACTGTTTCAATAACAAGACTTCAGTTATAGAGAGAAAATGCATATTGCATGGAAGCCAATGTGTTCTGTTATTTTTGCAGGTAAAAGGCATGTGAAGAGTTGTGCAAAAGTAATTATAAAAGCACTTGTGCATGTGTGCGCCTGCATATACTTTTTATTTTACATTTGTTGACCAGGATAGTCCGGCATGTCCATTTTCAGCAGAGGCCCGGGGAGAAAAGCTCCACATTAAGACAATTTACAAGACAGAAATCTTGACCATATACAATACAGATGATGTCAGACAGGTAAAACATTTCAAATACAGGAACATTTATATAGTACTGTTACAGTAACATATCAACATACCCGACTAAATAAGTTAAACATTTTGAGTAAAAGGATTAATAAAACTTTTTTTTTACATTGTTTATAAAGTTTACCAAACCTTAGGAGGTGAGCTACTACAGTAGGAATTACTAGAGAATATCAGAGCACCTGAAATAGCATGTTAAAGATAGATAGTAAAGAATAGTCCTGCTAGGGGAGAAAGTGTCAGTCAGGATTTGTGCATGGGCAAAGCCATTGGGCTTTATGAAAGATTCTTAATTGCTTCTTGAAAAGTGGGGTAGAAGAAAGGGCTGTTAGTTCAGTTGGAAGAGTGTTCCAAGAGATACCAATAGAGTATGAGAACAAGCTATCTCCACATTTGTTGTTAGACTTTAGGGTATCTACTAATACCTTATTAGCTGATTGAAGGGTTGTTAGATTTTTACATGGGCAGATGAGGGTAGAGAGTATGGGTGTATCTGTGGGATGGTGTAAGATCTTGTGTATAGTAGTAAGTTGCTGGAAAAGAATCTGGCTTTGCAATTCTAGCCATCCTAGCAATTTAAGATTTTTTGGCAGTGGTGGGTTCGAAAAGGGGCACCAGTGGAAAATCTAGTTATGTTATTATAGGATGTTTCCAACTTATGAAGATTATTTTTGGATAAGTTGGTATAGATTGGGGCTGCATAGAGAAGGGTGGAGATTAAGTGAGTTCAGGCAATAGAAGTCCTTGCTAGAGGTGTGAGGTAGGGTTTAAGTCTGTAGAGGAAACCAAGTTTTTTTTATTAAGTGATTTAATGGTTAGGTTGATATGTGTGCCAAAGTTTAGATTATGATCAATTGTTACACCTAAAAGTTTGGTGGTTGTGTCCGGAGTTATTACAGTACCATTATTAGATGTAATTGTGAAGTTGATAGCAGGAGACTTCTGAGTGGGAGAGAATAGTACCAATTTAGTTTTTTGGGGGTTAAGGAGGAGACAGCATTGATGGAACCAGTTTTCAACTAAGGTAAATACTGCTTGGGTACTTAAGTCCAGCAGGCGAGGAGGCTGAATATATTAATGTCGAGTTGTCGGCATATTGTATTCAGGTGGTTTGTGGAAGAGACATTTTCAGATCATTTATGAAAATAATGAAGAGGAGGGGTCCCAGAATAGAGCCTTGTGGGACTCCAAGAGGTATAGGGAGAAGAGTAGATAGTTTATTTTCCCAGAGGACTGCTTGTTGTCTATTTCCTATATAGGACTTGAACCAATTAACTGTCTGGGTATCTAGTGAAAGTGATTTAAGTGAGTTTAACAGTAATTGATGATTAACCATATCAAATACTTCTGAGAGGTCAATAAAGAGGGCTGAGGACAGTAAGCTGTTGCTACAATTTTTATTAATGCAGTCAGAAAAGGATAGTAGAGCAGTTGTAGTACTATGGAAAGGCCTAAAACCATGCTGGCAGTCAACAAGCAGGTGGTTTTGGAGGAGATGATCAAGTAGCTGATGGTGAATACATCTCTCCATAATTTTTGCTAAGGGGAAAAGTAGGGCTATGGGGCAAAAGTTTGAGAGTTCATCTGAGTAAAGAATTTGATAAAAAAATAAGAGTTGTGCAAAAGTAATTATAAAAGCACTTGTGCATGTGTGCGCCTGTTTATACATGCTTAAACTTGCACAGACTATTACCCCTATCTCTAGATATTAGAAAAGACAACTTACGGTTTATCCAAGTATCTTTGAACTTTGTTTCATATGGCATTTTTATGCTTAAGATTTAATACAATGCAAGTTACTTTTCCAAGTTGATGTATCTCACAGTGAACAACAGAATTTAATTGCAAAAATGCGCATACACAAAGCTGTTGAGTTAATGATAACAGAAGTTCAGGCATATGCCAAATATGATTTGCTGATGGACATCTGCAGTGTGTAAAAAATTACAGTTTAAACAGTAAAATGAAACTGTTGTCTCTGTTCTGGAATATACAATGAAAAAGGGAACCATTCTATAAGTCTAATCAATCCCTAGATGTAGAGAACAAAACAGAGAGTAATCATTTTACAAACTGCATTTGTTAATAAAAAATAATCAACAAGTGGATTACATATTTCTTACTGACATTCTAGTACAACACTCTAGCATAAAGAATAATTTGTGAGCTTTGAATCATCAAAATGTTAAATGATGTCACGGTGTGGTCACAGACCAAATTGTTTAAAACATTATTGCCAAGGAGAAAGGAAATGTGCAAGTGTAAATAATTTGACAAGTTGTTTCGACTGAATTCACATCATTTCTTATTGTCACAAGGTTAAGCATCACAGGTACATTTAAACTAGCAGTAGATTTAATGAATCAAATTTACAAGAGGGACAAATTTGTTCATACAAATATTTGGCATTGAAAAAGTACAGTTGTGTACTCTTACCATAAATGTAGATGCTAGAGTGTGTTCACTGTTGCAGTCATCACTGTAGGGTTCTTCCTGCCAGCAGCAGCCCCCGATCGGCCAGAATCCCAAAGTCTGGATCGGGCGCCAGCTGAGGTCAAATTTATCCTGACGTCAATGCGCCGGAAGGTATAAAGACCTCAGCTGACGCCATTTCCCCAGTTTTTCTTGCCCCAGATGTCAGGTGCCCAGAAAGAAAAGGCTAAAAAAGAAACCATGCCCAAAACCTCAGCAGCCAAAATACCTCATAACAGACAATACTCAAGGAAAAAACAAAAGAGGAGATAGGAGGGAGGGTAACCCGGACTGCAACAGTGAACACACTCGAACATCTACATTTATGGTAAGAGTACACAACTGTACTATGTCCTTCGTGGTTCACTGTTGCAGTCATCACTGTAGGGTTGAGTCCGAAAGCTAAGAAAGGGTGACTGGAGGAGAAACAGAGGGAGGGGTCACAAAACCTTGCAAAAACGCAGAAGCAAAACCTGCCCTGGATTTAGAATAGAGAGGGAGGTTGTAATGCTTAGAAAAAGTATGTACAGAACTCCAAGTAGCAGCTTCCAAAATATCCTTGGTAGGAACCCCACAAAGATAAGCTGCTGAAGTAGCAGTAGCCCAGGTAGAATTAGTTCTAACATTAACAGGAACCGGATTGCCATGATAAGAGTAAAAGAACTTGATGCAATGGGCAATCCACTTGGAAATAGTTTGCTTAGTGATTGCTTTCCCCTGAACAGTAGGAGCATAAGCGACAAACAGCTGATCAGATTTCCGGAATATCTTGGTCCTGTCCAGGTATAGACAAAGCTGTCTGCGCACATCTAGAGAGTGCAAAAGACTTTCTTCCTCACTTTGAGGATTAGGATAAAAGGTAGGCAAATGAATAGACTGATTTAAGGCCACTGCCGAAACCACCTTGGGCATAAATGTGGGATTAGTCCGTAGAGATACCCTGTCCTGATGAAAAATAAGGAAGGGTTCCACAGCCATGAGTGCTTGCAATTCCAAAATTCTTCTAGCAGAGGTAATAGCTAAAAGAAAAAGCAGTTAATTTTAAATCCATGGAAGCTGCAGGTTCAAAAGGAGACAAAGTTAATTTCTCCAAAACATAGTTAAGATCCCAAGTGGGAACAGGAGCCCTTATAGGGGGCCGAATATTCTTAGCCCCTCTAAGAAATTGTTTAAGTAATGGATGAGAAAAAAAATCGGAGGATCCATATCGTAATGTGCAGAAATAGCAGAAGCATGAAGCTTAACAGATGAAAAGATAGGCCCGTATGTAATAACTCTGTCAGATACTGTAAAATCAGAGGAATGTTCGGAACAGAAGAATCACCACCCTGGACTTAAGACTCCAGGAGCAAAATCTTTTCCATTTTCCTGCATAAGATTTTCTAGTGCTGGGCTGTCTAGCTTCAAGGATTACATCCAATACCTGTTTGGAAAGGGCAGAGGTGTTTACAGACGATGGATCCACCAGGCAACTAGATGCAGAGTCTCGACATGACTGTGCAGTATCCGGCTATCCCGTTGAGACAGTAGATGAGGGATTTGAGGCAGAATCCAGGGAGGCTCCTGAACCAAGTTCATCAGAGTGGAATACCAGAATTGCTGAGGCCAATTGGGAGTCAGTAGAATCATGTGCGGTCTGTCTTGTTTTATCTTCAGAATTGCCCGAGGTAAAAGAGGAAAGGGAGGAAAAGCATATACTGAGAGGTGTTTCCATCTGAATGAGAGGGCATCCACTTTCCATGCTAGTTTGTGGTAGGTCCTTGTGCAGAACGTTGGAAGTTGATGATTCTGAGGGGATGCAAAGAGATCTATGTCTGGACATCCCCAAGCCTTTATAATCATCCTGAATATCCGAACATCCATTCGTGTGGATCTGAAATGCGTCTGCTCAATGCGTCTGCCAGAGTGTTGTCTTTCCCTGGCAGGAATTGTCCCTGTAAGTCGACACTGCAGGTCAGAGCAGTGTACCAGAGATTCATGGCTAATCTGCACAGGGGGTAAGAGTGAGAGTCCCCCTGCTTGTTGATGTACCACATCACTGTAGTGTTGTCTGTCCGTATCAACAATTGCCCTGGTAGAAGAAGGTCCCTGAAGGCTATCAGGGCATTCTGTACAGCTAGCATCTCCTTTAAATTTATGTGCAGGTGCATTTGCTCCTTCTTCCAAACACCCTGAAGACATCTCCTGCACATGTGGGCTCCCCATGCATAATCTGAAGCATCCGTTGTCAGAACTTGGTTGGTTGGCGGAGCACAAAAAGGCTTGCCCTTGTTCTGTAGACAGGCTTCGGCCCACCAAAGAAACTCTCACTGGAGACCAGGCAAAATTATGACCACCGTTTCCAAACTGTGGTAATGCTGAGACCAGACACTCTTGAGGTACCACTGCAATTTCCTCATATACAGCCTTGCATATGGTATTAGCAGAATGCAGGAGGCTATGTAACCCAAAGCCTGCAGAATTTTTCTTGCAGTCAGCTGTTTCATTGAAGCCAGGTGTTAGAAAAAAGAAGCCAGTTGCACTTTTCTGTTTGGTGTCAAGGAAGCCATCTGGGTTGAAGTACTCAGAAGAGCACCCAGAAAAGTAATCTGTTGTGTGGGTACCAGGTTTGATTTCCTTAGATTCACTGTGAAACTGAGGCACTGAAGAAGATGCTGCACAAAGGCTAGATGCCGAAGTAGAGTATCTTTGTTGTCCACTTGAAGAAGACAGTGATCCAGATAAGGGTAAATTTGAATCCCCTTCTGTCTGCAAAACACCATTACTGGTGCCAGGCACTTCGTAAAGACCCTGGGCGCAGTAGATAAGCCAAAGGGCAGCACAGAGAACTGGCAATGTTTTGAGCCCACTTTGAAACGCAGATACCTTCTGCACTCTTGCCTTATAGGAATATGCAGGTAAGCTTCTTTTAAGTCCAAAGTCACCATCCAAGCGTTCTTGTCCAACATAGGCAGCAGCTGCTGCAGAGTGAGCATCTTGAATTTTGGTATATCTAGGAAGGTGTTTAGTACTGACAGGTCCAGGATTGGTCTCCATGAATTTTCCTTCCTGGGAACCAGGAAAAGTCTGGAATAAAAACCTTGCCCTATTTCTAAATTTGGCACCAATTCTATGGCCCTCATAGCCAGGAGGAACTGAACCTGCCGTTGTGCCTCTGCCCACTGATGATTTGGCAGGTCTGGGCCAACCGTTCGGTTTTGGCAAAGTGTGGAAATGAAATCTGTGACCTCTTGAGACTATGTCAAGAACCCATTTGTCTCGGGTTATGTGGTTCCAGTTTTGATAAAAAAAGAGAAATCCTTCCCCCCGAAGGAGCTTCCAGGAGAGGAGCCCCTTGAACCAGAAAGGGAGAGTCATAAAGACTGTTTTCGGTAGGGTTGAGACTTATCTTCACCTCCCTTGGGAGAGGGGGCACTCCACTGCATATTCCTAAAATGGGACTGTGACTGTCCCCTACCTCTGGAAGGCCTGAATCTGCCTCTCTGAGACCTGTCCGAGCCCGGAAAGGACCAAGGTTTAATTGGCCAGTGTCTGCTAAATCTAGTAGGTTGCACCTGTAGAAAATCCTTAACCGTCTGCATAGATTTGTCTTTGTCTTCTTTGTCTTCCATTTTCTTCAGTACCTCTTCAGCTTTGGACCCAAACAGAACATCGTGCTGCAAAGGGGCATCCAAAAGTTTGGCTTTAATCTGATCCGGCAAGCTTTGATCCCTTAACCAAGCATGTCTTCTAATAACAGCGCCAGTTGTTGCAGCCCTACAAGAACCTTCCAAAGAATCAAAACCACAATGCAGGGTATGTTTACCCACTTGCTCAACAGCATGCAATAAAATCCTGTAACTCCTGATTATCCGCACCAATAGACAGCTGACATCTTTTGTTTAAATACAGACAAAAGGTATTGCTGATTCTTCAGCATATGAAATTGACAGTTCAAAGCCCTAATAGACAATGTAGCAGAAGTATAAACCTTTTTACCCCATCTCTCCAAAGCCCTGGACTCTCGGTCAAAGGGAATAGGATTTTTAGCAGAGGCCGCTCTAACACCCTTAGGACCCTGAGAAATTGCTTCCAGATCAGGTGAAAGATTTTTAAAAAGAAATTTATGAGAATCTGGAACCCTATTAATACCTATCCGGTTTGGCCGGAGTAGGGGGAAAAGAATCAGGAGAGAGAGAAGCTTCCGAAAAAACACCATCGACAATGTCCAATACAGGGGGAATAGCCAGAGGCTTATTCTGTGGGAGAAGAAGAAAATCCCTAAGCCTTTTCTTGGATTCAGAGAATTCCTGCTCTTCCCAGTGAAAATGCACCCTCATATCATGCAAAGTTTCACCAAAATATAATCCTCAGGAGGAGAGGTGGAAGGAAAGGAATCTTCAGCATCAGAATCCTCATAAAGAGGAAAATAATAATCCTGCTCAAGGGAAGAAGCAGAAGAAACAGAAATTTGGTCTGAAGAATCATAATCGGACTGAATTCTAGGCTTCTTGTCAGGAGGGGGATGAGAACCACTGATCATAGTTAAGAGATCTTCAGCCATCCTAAGCGTCTGCCTCTGAGGCCTGGGACCCTAATCAAAAGGTGCCTGTGCTAGCCACTTCACTTTAGCTGGAGCCTTAGACTTTGACTTAGCACGTAAACCTGAATCCACATTTACAGTAAGCTGTGAAGGCCTGAGAACTCCCTCAGAAGCCGGTACCTGCCTACCGGCTCCAGACCCAACTGAGGGAGCAGCATCCGAAGGTCCATTCCCTGGCAATTCTGAAGACCCCATCAGCTCCACACCAGAGTTGGTACAGGCAATTGGTTCAAAAGAGGCGCACGACAGGTGCTGCAAAGGCACCTCACTGATGATCGACGAACCAGCAACGGGCAATAACTGAGTAACATCCTTTACTGTGGACCTTGGAGGCCTGTCTGCATCCCTGCACCTCTTACACACCCCAGAAGCTGGAAAAGAGTCTGAAGACATGTTATAATTAAACCTTTTTCCAAAATAGAAAAGAGTCTGAAGACATGTTATAATTAAACCTTTTTCCAAAATAGTAAAAGGCAAAGTTATATCTACACCTAATAGTACACTGATTAAATCTAGCACAAAACACACAGTTAGCAATGTCGTGGTCAGGACCCAGGCAGGGAATACAGTAAGAGTGAAAATCCCTATGAGGTATTTGCTTCCTACAAGAAATACAATTATTAATTTTTTCTGACATCTGACTGGAGCAAGAAAAAGACCTCCCCAACGGGGTACTTATCTGTAAAAAACGAAAATCCTGGGATTAGATCCAAAAACAAACAGGAACAGGCCAACCGGCATCAGTGAACTGCAAAGGGCACTGTGCAGCAAGAAAAGCGGGGGAAATGGCGTCAGCTCAGGTCTTTATACCTACTGGCACATTGACGTCAGGATAAATGCGACCTCAGCTGGTGCCCGATCCAGACTTTGGGATTCTGGCTGATCGGGGGCTGCTGCTGGCAGGAAGAACCCTACAGTGATGACTGCAACAGTGAACCACGAAGGACATCCGTTATTTTCCAATTTGCTTTCATAGGGTGGAAACAAGGACAAGGTAGGCAAGCCTCCTGAAAATGATGACCATAGCTGCTTGAAGGGCATGGGAGTCTCCCGATACTGTGGAACCTGTCCCTCGGAGGCCCAACAAGTTTAATACATCACCACAGGACAAAATGTTTCTTACCAAAGGAGTGCCAGTTGATGCCATGGTGGTGGCTGCTGCCACTAACAAAGAGATGTCTGAAACCTCTTCTACTATCCATCCTCCTAATAGAGATTCCTAATAGAGATTCCAGGATTATGGACAGGTATGGAAAACGCATTTTTAGTTCAGCGACTTTTGCTATGTGATCGTTCAAATATTTGACACATTTTACCAGACTTCAGAGAGATCTCCTTAAAGAGCTTGGAGATACTCTACAGAGTATTACAGCTGAGGGCGTTCCTGATAAAGTAACATCCCAGCTCAATGCTCTTAATTCTATAGTTAACTCGTCCATGCGCCTCATTTCTTATGCAGCTGATGGCACGAGTTGGGCAGCGGGTTCAGGAATAGCTCTTCGGAGACATTCCTGGATGTGCTTATGCTCCTTTGCGGAAGCCTCCTTTGTTAATACCCCATTTGATGGCTCATCCCTTTTCGGGCCTAAAGTCAAGGAGACCCTCACAAGGTGTGAACAGGATGGAAAGACTACCTACCGTAGGAGTCCGTTTTTCCACCCCTAATAGACCTTATCCCAAAAGGCAAAAGGGATTGGCAAGTCCCAAGGAGCGTTTCAGAACGCACGCAGTGAATCCCCCTCCAGGAGCAGAAGAGGGGGCAATAATGGAAGAAGCCGGCCAGGCAGCAGAGGGGTTCTGCAAAACCAGGGTGACAGGGATCAGTTCTTTGGCAAGCCCTACCAGCGCTCCTGAAAGTAGGCCCGACTGTCCTACTCTGGAGTCAGTTGGGGGTTGCTGGTCTTTGTGTCTAGATGCCTGGCTAAAAATTACAAAAGATTCTTGGGTAGAAAGCATTATTACCAGAGGATATATCATTCCTTTCACAGAACCTCCCTCCATACAAAAGAAAATCCCAGCCATTCCACCCAGTCTCGGGGATCAAGCAACCATAGAGATTCAAAGGTTGCTGGGAAAAAAAAAAGAAGAGAGTCATCCAGCCAGCCCCAGCAGACCAGGTAGGATACAGAACCTACTCCAGATTCTTTTTAGTTCCAAAGAAAGCAGGGGACTGAAGGCCCATCTTGGACCTCAGTAAACTCAACACTTTTGTAAAGAAGAAGTTCGCATGGTCACGCTTCAGTCGATTGTTCTGTTTATAGGAATGGGCAATTGGATGTGCTCTATAGATCTCAAGGATGCGTACTATCATACAAAATGACCAGACCATCCAGAGATCACCTGCGTTTCTGGCTAGGAGCCAGTCATTATCAGTTCCAAGCACTGCCCTTTAGTCTCACAACAGCCCCCAGAGTGTTTACCAAATGCATGACAGTGGTTATGGCTCATCTGAGGCATCTAGGATTCCGAGTGTTTCCGTACCTGGATGACTGGCTCCTCATAACCACCTCCAGGCGTCAACTAGTTCAATCCAGGGATCACGCTCTAAAACTGTGTTCTCAGTTAGGAATTACTATAAATTTTGACAAGTCTGCATTGTCACCATCTCAGCATATTTCCTTTATCAGAGCAGATTTAGACACCACCACTGCCATGCTAAAACTACCACTGGAAAGAATAGTTGCACTTCGGCAGCAGGCACACACAAAAAACGTACCAGCCTCTCAAGTTTTGAAACTACTAGGTACTATGGCAGCAACTCTCATAGCCGTTTCTCTAGGGCGCATGCATATGAGAATACTTCAATGGTTACTCTTCACCCAGTGGTCTTACCAACAACTTCCGATGTCATTCTTGATAATCATCAGAATCATGCAAAAAGGATCTTCAGTGGTGGTTGACCAGCCACCATGTAACAGTAGGTCATCCATTTGTTCTTCCCCTGCCATCAGCCGCAGTGATCACAGACGCTTCTCTGATAGGGTTGGTGGGGGGGGGGGCTTTTTCAGGGAAGAACAGCCCAAGGAACCTGGTCAGAGACAGAGTCACAATTGCTCATCAGTGTCCTGGAGATGAGAGCAGTACTTTTGGCATTACAGTACTTCCAAGACTCTCTTCCTCTGGGAACGATTGCAATTCAGACCAACAACATGTCAGTAGTCTGGTATATCAACAAGCAAGGAGGAACCAAGTCTTATCCCCTGTGTTGAGAGGCCTTAACAGTCTAGCAGTTGGCTGTATCCACCAGGCGCTTTCTGATAGCGATGCACATCCCAGGGAAATCCAATGAGATTGCGGACAAACTAACCAGATCCATTCTGATGTCGCACGAGTGGTCCCTCAAAGGCTCGTAGCGGAGATGATTTTTCACAGATGGGTCCAGCCTTGCTGCGACCTGTTTGCATCCCCCATGAATGCCAAATGCAGAAGCTACTTTGCCCCAAATCCCCCACCAGGGGAAAACCCAAGGGATTCTCTCATACACATTTGGCCCCTGGGACTCGTATATGCATTTCCACCCATTCCCCTGATTCCAAAATTTCTGCAGAAAGCCAAAGCCTTGGGGAGGACTAATTCTGATAGCCCCATATTGGCCTCGACAGATATGGTTCCCCTTCCTTCGACTCTACCAATTAGAGGAACCTTGGATTCTGGACCCAGTTCCAGATCTGCTGACACATTCGTCAGGGGCTCTTCATCCTTCACTTCACATCCTCAGATTGACAGCTTGGCTGCTCTGATTTCCAACATAGCCAGGTCCCACAATCTTTCCTTGGAGGTGCAGCATACCCTTGTATCCTCACATAAAGCTTCAAACAGAAAGTTATACACCAGTAAGTGGAAGCAGTTTGCTTTCTGGGCTTCTCAAAATGATATTGAACTGTACGTTGCTCCAATTGCTAGCATATTAGAGTTCTTGACTAAGCTTTTTAAATGAAGGTGCTGTGGCACCTACCATACATGTTCAAGTGGCTGCAATTTCAAAGTTTCACTTTGGATCAGAAGGCTCTAATCTTATGTCTCACAGGTTATGTAGAGCCATCTTAAAAAGGAACCATACATCTCAGACCACCAGTTAAGACAACCTTTCACTCCCTGGAACCTAAATTTTGTTCCATCTAGGATTATTCTTCCTCCATTTGAGCCTGCATCTTCCTGCCAACTAACATTCCTGTCTTGGAAAACCATTTTCTTGGTGGCCATTACATCAGCACGTAGGGTGTCCGAACTTCAGGCCTTATCTATTAAACACCCATATTTGATTTTTCACCCTGACAGAGTGTCTCTCCGGACTAACCCTTCCTTCCTTCCAAAGGTCTGTTCGGAGGCTAATCTAAATCAAACTATTGAACTCCCAACTTCCTTCAGTAACCATTCCAACAAGTTGGAGTATATGTTGCATAAACTTGATGTTCACAGACAACTCAGATTTTATTTGGCTAGAACAAAAGAATTTAGAAAATCGGAAGAACTTTTTGTCTCTCATTCTGATACCAAGAAAGGGCTACCAGTGTCAAAAGTCACTCTTTCCAAATGGTTGACTGATTGTATAAAATTCACATATTCTTCTGTGAATCAACCATTAGAACATAACATGAAGATGCATTCCACAAGAGCTGTTTCTTCTTTATCAGCTTATATGGCTAGACTGCCGTTAGACAGGATATGTGCAGCTGGCACTTGGTCAAAGCCACATACCTTCATTATGCATTACAAAGTAGATAAAGCCTCCAGGGACAGGGCTTCCTTTGATTCCACTGTCCTCAGGAATATACTCCCGTGAGCCACCCAGGATGAATGGTGCTTGGGGACGCTACCCATGTGTAAGAATGAACGGCGAGATTGAACAACTTCACATAAAGAAGTTATTCATCTTGCCTTCATTCTTACATTCCCTCGGGCCCTTGAGGCTTCTCGAAGAACGAGTAAGAGATCTGGGGTCTGGTGGGTCTTTGTGTAGCATTTCTTACTCCGGCTGGAGTAATATTCATGTTTTTCTTATATTGTATATGTTGGGATCAGCAAACTAGATCTGAGGTGAGGCAAAGAGCATCATGGGATAGGGACTTGGCCTCGAGCTACTCAAAAACCTCGAGCTTATGAAAACAGCCTACTCGGAGCCGAGGGATCAGCTCCAAACCCATTTGTAAGAAGGAATGTGAGATGAACAACTCACATGGAACGTTATGGTAAGTACACAACTTCTTTTTCATGCAGTGAGCTACATAAGCTTATAATACTGCTTTGTTCTGAAACAAAGGAACATGCTTGAGTGAAGCAGTTAGAAACATAAATAATATGTCTCTGTTTGGTCTTGTTTTCATATAGGTGATACACAAACAAAGCATTATTCAGTGTAATTATGCAAATGAAGTCATGAGAAAGTGCACAGCATGCAAAAATATGCTGACCAACAGTTATCTGAATAATAATTGCATACTTCTCCTGCCAATCAAGGTTGTGAACCATTATTGGAAGAAATGCTCCAGAATAATGGCCCATCTATTTAATTCTGTTGTGTTAGTTTCCAAGCTTGTTATTAGTATAGCTTAAATGGGATGTTTTTATTTGGAAAATAAATGTTTTTATAAAGTGCTTTCAATGTTTTTTTGGTTTTAAAATACTAATGGATGGAGATGAAAAGAAAAAAACAACTTCTTCGCAATGCACAGCCTTTGCCATTTTATATTATATTTATATTTTATCCATAACTTAACAAATGGCCCTGGAATCCGGCACCCCTTGCAGCATGTTCTTCACAAAGTTTCCAGTGTACACAGTTATCTCCCTTCAAAGTCACAGGCAGATAGCGCTGTGGCATGCCAGCTACAAATAAACTACAACATCTGCCGTACTGTCACTGACATCTACCAAAGGGTTTGTGTTTTTGATGATGTACTTTATCAGGCAGGACACCACCCATATCTTCAGGCTGCAAATTTATAGAATCTTTACTAAATGCCTCTATTCCACAGCTGTACTATAATTAGCAGTGCTGTGCAAAAATGACTGATGTTTTATATGATACTAAAATCCAACTAGCAGTGTGGGTATGCTAAATAGAGTCACTATGTGTGAAATTCTACCATGGTGCATTGCACTGCCCAAACAAGTCAGCGCTAGCCATGCATATCTTCATGAATATCTTCATGAAGCATGTGATCAATATGTTAATTCATAGATTCATTAGTGCTGCAAAGTGGTATATCTGTGGCACTAGGGAAATGCAATAGTGTCACAGTGCAGAGTTACATTATGCAATGTGTGATCCACAGGCATCCATACATATCAGGCTGCCATTTTGCTCCTTAGGTGTTCTTGAGCGAGTGAGTGGCCATGAATCTTTAAGCACTGTGGATGTAAGGCTCTAGTGTAACTTGCCTGGGAGAGCAGGAGCTTCCTGTTTGTCTTGTACAGGAACTTTAAGGAGAACCTGCTGAGCCAATATGATGGCCCCTGTGGAAGACAGATGACTGGCATGAACTTGCCAGGATGGAAAACACCGCTATTAGCATCATCCATTCTGATAAGCTGTGCAGGCATTAGTACAATGATTTGAGGTGGTGCCACCTTCACCTACTCTGGCAGTGAGAGAGGTAGTGGAAGTCTGGCATGGCTTGACAAGATGAGTGATGTTACTTGGATCACCCATTCTTTTGAGGAGTGCCAGCACTGGTACAGAGATCTGTGGTAGTACAATTATGGCCTGCTTCATCAGGGGGTTGGAGAAGTTCAGGAAATAAGAGCCTGAAATGTGCTGTAAGCATTTTGTTCTGTACTGTTCTCCTCTGACACCTTACACATGAATACTTTTGAGTATACACTGTTTCCTAGTGGTGGAGTAGTGGCAGTTTAACACTGCTAGATGTTGCAGAAAGTAGGAGTAACTCTTCCAGCATGGGGGGCTATTGGGGCTATTTATAATGCTTGGACAAGTCCCCTGTAGAATTGACACTGTGTTTACAGCATGTCTGTATAATCATTTTTGCCTACTGTGTTGTCCTTCTGTAGGTCCAGTTGTACAATAAGCCATGAACAGGTATTCCTCTCAGTTGAGGAATGATAGTTTTCTTTTTGAAGGTGACCTGGAGGGGTCACTGGTACACTTAGTGCCTACTTTTCTGGTGGAAAGTTTTTCTTCTGAAGTGGTCTAGAGAGGTTTGTTGTGGTCTCTTGCTAGTCGTAGAGAATGGTGGCTGCTAAGGTGCTCTAACAGCTGGATGTCCACCTTGTCAAGGTAGAGTACCTTCTGGATGTGCCTGTGGACTTGCGAGAGTGGTAGACCCCACCCATAAAGCTACCTGTGAAGTAACTAGCGCATAACATCAGTTACTGGCAGGGGAGCCCACAGGATTTTTTGCAGGAGGGTGCAAAGCCAGAGCTCTCTCAGCACCCCCCAGACAGCCATTCTTGTGCCCCATTACTTGGCTATTTCTCTGCAGTTGCCATAAACACTGTTCAAAACACACAGTGTGCATACAGTTTTATGCTTTACATCTACAATGATTACAGATATTTGGATTAAATTTACAATTTTTATAGCACAAACACTGATAGACATTTACTAAACAAAGCACTAGTCTTACAATGAAAACAGATTTAGCATTAAAACTTCTCTGCCTTTGAAACTCACAGTCACTGAAACAGCATTGAAACCCACATTCAAAGAAAATGCATATGGCCAGTGGTGGGTTAAGTTTACCTTTTGGCTATTTTTAAATCATAGGCCCCTTGAACACATTTTTAGGGCCATGCAAAAGTTCTTTGATTCACCTTCCTGATTGTCTTAATTATAATCTATACTTTTTAATTATATCCCTTGTATAATACAGCAAGACTAGTTAGTGTATTTTAAATTTATAGTGTTGAACATTTTT